>NW_026605119.1:0-49364 GCF_945859705.1 Episyrphus balteatus | reverse complement strand
TTGTCATAAAAAGTCTTGAAATTTTCATAAAATTTTCATATTGATATAAAAAAAGTTGACCATTTTTTATATTTTTTTGCATAATATGTTATTCAAAAATTTAATTAAAATTATTTTTTTTTTTCGTTTTTAGTCCCACTTGGTAACATTTTCAATTTTTTTTATATAAAATTACCTAGAAAATTTTCATAAAAAGTCTTGAAATTTTCATATTGATATAAAAAAAGTTGACCATTTTTTAGATTTTTTTGCATAATATGTTATTCAAAAATTTAACTAAAATTATTTTTTTTTTCGTTTTTAGTCCCACTTGGTAACATTTTCAATTTTTTTTATATAAAATTACCTAGAAAATTTTCATAAAAAGTCTTGAAATTTTCATATTGATATAAAAAAAGTTGACCATTTTTTAGATTTTGTTGCATAATATGTTATTCAAAAATTTAATTAAAATTATTTTTTTTTTCGTTTTTAGTCCCACTTGGTAACATTTTCAATTTTTTTTATATAAAATTACCTAGAAAATTTTCATAAAAGTCTTGAAATTTTCACATTGATATAAAAAAAGTTGACCATTTTTTAGATTTTTTTGCATAATATGTTATTCAAAAATTTAATTAAAATTATTTTTTTTTCGTTTTTAGTCCCACTTGGTAACATTTTCAATTTTTTTGATATAAAATTAAGTAGAAAATTTTCATAAAAAGTCTTGAAATTTTCATAAAATTTTCATATTGATATAAAAAAAGTTGACCATTTTTTATATTTTTTTGCATAATATGTTATTCAAAAATTTAATTAAAATTATTTTTTTTTTTCGTTTTTAGTCCCACTTGGTAACATTTTCAAATTTTTTCATATAAAATTACCTAGAAAATTTTCATAAAAAGTCTTGAAATTTTCATAAAATTTTTATATTGATATAAAAAAAGTTGACCATTTTTTAGATTTTTTTGCATAATATGTTATTCAAAAATTTAATTAAAATTATTTTTTTTTTCGTTTTTAGTAGCACTTGGTAACATTTTCAAATTTTTTCATATAAAATTACCTAGAAAATTTTCATAAAAAGTCTTGAAATTTTCATAAAATTTTCATATTGATATAAAAAAAGTTGACCATTTTTTAAATTTTTTTGCATAATATGTTATTCAAAAATTTAATTAAAATTATTTTTTTTTTCGTTTTTAGTAGCACTTGGTAACATTTTCAAATTTTTTCATATAAAATTACCTAGAAAATTTTCATAAAAAGTCTTGAAATTTTCATAAAATTTTCATATTGATATAAAAAAAGTTGACCATTTTTTAAATTTTTTTGCATAATATGTTATTCAAAAATTTAATTAAAATTATTTTTTTTTTCGTTTTTAATCCCACTTGGTAACATTTTCAAATTTTTTCATATAAAATTACCTAGAAAATTTTCATAAAAAGTCTTGAAATTTTCATAAAATTTTCATATTGATATAAAAAAAGTTGACCATTTTTTATATTTTTTTGCATAATATGTTATTCAAAAATTTAATTAAAATTATTTTTTTTTTTTCCTTTTTAGTAGCACTTGGTAACATTTTCAAATTTTTTTTTGTATAAAATTACCTAGAAAATTTTCATAAAAAGTCTTGAAATTTTCATAAAATTTTCATATTGATATAAAAAAAGTTGACCATTTTTTAGATTTTTTTGCATAATATGTTATTCAAAAATTTAATTAAAATCATTTTTTTTTTCGCTTTTAGTCCCATTTGGTAACATTTTCAATTTTTTTGATATAAAATTACCTAGAAAATTTTCATAAAAAGTCTTGAAATTTTCATAAAATTTTCATATTGATATAAAAAAAGTTGACCATTTTTTAGATTTTTTTGCATAATATGTTATTCAAAAATTTAATTAAAATTATTTTTTTTTTCGTTTTTAGTCCCACTTGGTAACATTTTCAATTTTTTACTTGCGATATAGGTACTATATATCAAGTTATGCATTCGTAAAAAAAAAAAAAGTTGAGATAACATTTTTCCATGACATTACGATGGTAGACAATGCCAAAAAAGTGGGTCCCGGAAGTCCGTCTGTCTGTCTGTCTGTCTGTCTGTCAGTCTGTCAGTCTGTCAGTCTGTCAGTCTGTCAGTCTGTCAGTCTGTCAGTCTGTCAGTCTGTCAGTCTGTCAGTCTGTCTGTCAGTCTGTCAGTCTGTCTGTCTGTCTGTATAAGGAGCTACAGCCTAAACGGATGGACCGATTGATGTCAAACCTGGTATGCAGCGTTATTTGGCGACTCTCCAGAGGGGTTTTTGGAATTAATTTTTTTGGACCAAAAATAACGGTACTTCTCATATACCGATTTTAGTAAAATTGAAATATCTCAAAAACGGCTCTAACGATTTTGTTTAAAAAATTCAAATGTTAGTTTAAAGTTAAGGTCTATCTTCTAATGAAAAAAATTTTTTTTGAAAATCATTATTAACGGTACCTGCCATAGAACCGTTTTTTTTCAAATCCGATTATCTCCAAAACTGCTTATTCGATTTCAACGAAACTTTTTGTGAAGAAGCATTTATATAATTTAAATATAAGCCAAAAATAAAATTTTGAAAAAAATAATTTTTGGATTTAAAAAAAAATTTTGAAAAATCAAATTTTCGAAAACGGGACATTTAATTTTTTTGAAATTTTGTTTTTAGATGTTGATTAGTGATTTCTACAAAATGGCATACCAATTTTATTTTTAAACTTTTTTTCCAAAAAATTATTTATAAAAAATTAGTTTTTTAAAAAACGGCTCTAACGATTTTGAAAAATTTTTTTCTAAAAATGCATGTTAATATATCAATCAAAACTGCATACTTGTTTTGGAGGGCAATTTAATTTCAGATATTATTTTATTTTTTTTTAAAAAACGAATTTTATTTTTTTTTCCAAATTTTTATATAAAAATTCTTAAAAATTTAAGCAACTTTAACTCTAAGAGCAAGTTCGTGCGACCCCAGTCGTGCATTTTATTTTATATAAAATTACCTAGAAAATTTTCATAAAAGTCTTGAAATTTTCATATTGATATAAAAAAAGTTGACCATTTTTTAGATTTTTTTGCATAATATGTTATTCAAAAATTTAATTAAAATTATTTTTTTTTTCGTTTTTAGTCCCACTTGGTAACATTTTCAATTTTTTTTATATAAAATTACCTAGAAAATTTTCATAAAAAGTCTTGAAATTTTCATATTGATATAAAAAAAGTTGACCATTTTTTAGATTTTGTTGCATAATATGTTATTCAAAAATTTAATTAAAATTATTTTTTTTTTTCGTTTTTAGTCCCACTTGGTAACATTTTCAATTTTTTTTATATAAAATTATATAGAAAATTTTCATAAAAGTCTTGAAATTTTCATATTGATATAAAAAAAGTTGACCATTTTTTAGATTTTTTTGCATAATATGTTATTTAAAAATTTAATTAAAATAATTTTTTTTTTCGTTTTTAAAATTAAAATTTTTTCATATAAAATTACCTAGAAAATTGTCATAAAAAGTCTTGAAATTTTCATAAAATTTTCATATTGATATAAAAAAAGTTGACCATTTTTTATATTTTTTTGCATAATATGTTATTCAAAAATTTAATTAAAATTATTTTTTTTTCGTTTTTAGTCCCACTTGGTAACATTTTCAATTTTTTTTATATAAAATTACCTAGAAAATTTTCATAAAAGTCTTGAAATTTTCATATTGATATAAAAAAAGTTGACCATTTTTTAGATTTTTTTGCATAATATGTTATTCAAAAATTTAATTAAAATTATTTTTTTTTTTCGTTTTTAGTCCCACCGGGTAACATTTTCAATTTTTTTGATATAAAATTACCTAGAAAATTTTCATAAAAAGTCTTGAAATTTTCATATTGATATAAAAAAAGTTGACCATTTTTTTAGATTTTTTTGCATAATATGTTATTCAAAAATTTAATTAAAATTATTTTTTTTTTTTTCGTTTTTAGTCCCACTTGGTAACATTTTCAATTTTTTTTATATAAAATTACCTAGAAAATTTTCATAAAAAGTCTTGAAATTTTCATATTGATATAAAAAAAAGTTGACCATTTTTTAGATTTTTTTGCATAATATGTTATTCAAAAATTTAATTAAAATTATTTTTTTTTTCGTTTTTAGTCCCACCGGGTAACATTTTCAATTTTTTTTATATAAAATTACCTAGAAAATTTTCATAAAAAGTCTTGAAATTTTCATATTGATATAAAAAAAGTTGACCATTTTTTATATTTTTTTGCATAATATGTTATTCAAAAATTTAATTAAAATTATTTTTTTTTCGTTTTTAGTCCCACTTGGTAACATTTTCAATTTTTTTTATATAAAATTACCTAGAAAATTTTCATAAAAGTCTTGAAATTTTCATATTGATATAAAAAAAGTTGACCATTTTTTAGATTTTTTTGCATAATATGTTATTCAAAAATTTAATTAAAATTATTTTTTTTTTTCGTTTTTAGTCCCACCGGGTAACATTTTCAATTTTTTTGATATAAAATTACCTAGAAAATTTTCATAAAAAGTCTTGAAATTTTCATATTGATATAAAAAAAGTTGACCATTTTTTAGATTTTTTTGCATAATATGTTATTCAAAAATTTAATTAAAATTATTTTTTTTTTTTCGTTTTTAGTCCCACTTGGTAACATTTTCAATTTTTTTTTATATAAAATTACCTAGAAAATTTTCATAAAAAGTCTTGAAATTTTCATATTGATATAAAAAAAGTTGACCATTTTTTAGATTTTGTTGCATAATATGTTATTCAAAAATTTAATTAAAATTATTTTTTTTTTCGTTTTTAGTCCCACTTGGTAACATTTTCAATTTTTTTTATATAAAATTACCTAGAAAATTTTCATAAAAGTCTTGAAATTTTCATATTGATATAAAAAAAGTTGACCATTTTTTAGATTTTTTTGCATAATATGTTATTCAAAAATTTAATTAAAATTATTTTTTTTTTCGTTTTTAGTCCCACTTGGTAACATTTTCAATTTTTTTGATATAAAATTAAGTAGAAAATTTTCATAAAAAGTCTTGAAATTTTCATAAAATTTTCATATTGATATAAAAAAAGTTGACCATTTTTTATATTTTTTTGCATAATATGTTATTCAAAAATTTAATTAAAATAATTTCTTTTTTTCGTTTTTAGTCCCACTTGGTAACATTTTCAAATTTTTTTATATAAAATTACCTAGAAAATTTTCATAAAAAGTCTTGAAATTTTCATAAAATTTTCATATTGATATAAAAAAAGTTGACCATTTTTTATATTTTTTTGCATAATATGTTATTCAAAAATTTAATTAAAATTATTTTTTTTTTCGTTTTTAGTCCCACTTGGTAACATTTTCAATTTTTTTTATATAAAATTACCTAGAAAATTTTCATAAAAGTCTTGAAATTTTCATATTGATATAAAAAAAGTTGACCATTTTTTATATTTTTTTGCATAATATGTTATTCAAAAATTTAATTAAAATTATTTTTTTTTTCGTTTTTAGTCCCACTTGGTAACATTTTCAAATTTTTTCATATAAAATTACCTAGAAAATTTTCATAAAAAGTCTTGAAATTTTCATATTGATATAAAAAAAGTTGACCATTTTTTAGATTTTTTGCATAATATGTTATTCAAAAATTTAATTAAAATTTTTTTTTTTTTCGTTTTTAGTCCCACTTGGTAACATTTTCAATTTTTTTTATATAAAATTACCTAGAAAATTTTCATAAAAGTCTTGAAATTTTCATATTGATATAAAAAAAGTTGACCATTTTTTATATTTTTTTGCATAATATGTTATTCAAAAATTTAATTAAAATTATTTTTTTTTTCGTTTTTAGTCCCACTTGGTAAATATACATAACATAAAAGTCTTGAAATTTTCATATTGATATAAAAAAAGTTGACCATTTTTTATATTTTTTTGCATAATATGTTATTCAAAAATTTAATTAAAATTATTTTTTTTTTCGTTTTTAGTCCCACTTGGTAACATTTTCAATTTTTTTTATATAAAATTACCTAGAAAATTTTCATAAAAAGTCTTGAAATTTTCATATTGATATAAAAAAAGTTGACCATTTTTTAGATTTTTTTGCATAATATGTTATTCAAAAATTTAATTAAAATTATTTTTTTTTTCGTTTTTAGTCCCACTTGGTAACATTTTCAATTTTTTTTATATAAAATTACCTAGAAAATTTTCATAAAAGTCTTGAAATTTTCATATTGATATAAAAAAAGTTGACCATTTTTTAGATTTCTTTGCATAATATGTTATTCAAAAATTTAATTAAAATTTTTTTTTTTTTTTTCGTTTTTAGTCCCACTTGGTAACATTTTCAATTTTTTTGATATAAAATTAAGTAGAAAATTTTCATAAAAAGTCTTGAAATTTTCATAAAATTTTCATATTGATATAAAAAAAGTTGACCATTTTTTATATTTTTTTGCATAATATGTTATTCAAAAATTTAATTAAAATAATTTCTTTTTTTCGTTTTTAGTCCCACTTGGTAACATTTTCAAATTTTTTTATATAAAATTACCTAGAAAATTTTCATAAAAAGTCTTGAAATTTTCATAAAATTTTCATATTGATATAAAAAAAGTTGACCATTTTTTATATTTTTTTGCATAATATGTTATTCAAAAATTTAATTAAAAATATTTTTTTTTTCGTTTTTAGTCCCACTTGGTAACATTTTCAATTTTTTTTATATAAAATTACCTAGAAAATTTTCATAAAAGTCTTGAAATTTTCATAAAATTTTCATATTGATATAAAAAAAGTTGACCATTTTTTATATTTTTTTGCATAATATGTTATTCAAAAATTTAATTAAAATAATTTCTTTTTTTCGTTCTTAGTCCCACTTGGTAACATTTTCAAATTTTTTTATATAAAATTACCTAGAAAATTTTCATAAAAAGTCTTGAAATTTTCATAAAATTTTCATATTGATATAAAAAAAGTTGACCATTTTTTATATTTTTTTGCATAATATGTTATTCAAAAATTTAATTAAAATAATTTCTTTTTTTCGTTTTTAGTCCCACTTGGTAACATTTTCAAATTTTTTTATATAAAATTACCTAGAAAATTTTCATAAAAAGTCTTGAAATTTTCATAAAATTTTCATATTGATATAAAAAAAGTTGACCATTTTTTATATTTTTTTGCATAATATGTTATTCAAAAATTTAATTAAAATAATTTCTTTTTTTCGCTTTTAGTCCCACTTGGTAACATTTTCAAATTTTTTTATATAAAATTACCTAGAAAATTTTCATAAAAAGTCTTGAAATTTTCATAAAATTTTCATATTGATATAAAAAAAGTTGACCATTTTTTAGATTTTTTTGCATAATATGTTATTCAAAAATTTAATTAAAATAATTTTTTTTTTTCGTTTTTAGTCCCACTTGGTAACATTTTCAAATTTTTTTATATAAAATTACCTAGAAAATTTTCATAAAAAGTCTTGAAATTTTCATAAAATTTTCATATTGATATAAAAAAAGTTGACCATTTTTTATATTTTTTTGCATAATATGTTATTCAAAAATTTAATTAAAATAATTTTTTTTTTTCGTTTTTAGTCCCACTTGGTAACATTTTCAAATTTTTTCATATAAAATTACCTAGAAAATTTTCATAAAAAGTCTTGAAATTTTCATAAAATTTTTATATTGATATAAAAAAAGTTGACCATTTTTTAGATTTTTTTGCATAATATGTTATTCAAAAATTTAATTAAAATTATTTTTTTTTTCGTTTTTAGTAGCACTTGGTAACATTTTCAAATTTTTTCATATAAAATTACCTAGAAAATTTTCATAAAAAGTCTTGAAATTTTCATAAAATTTTCATATTGATATAAAAAAAGTTGACCATTTTTTAAATTTTTTTGCATAATATGTTATTCAAAAATTTAATTAAAATTATTTTTTTTTTCGTTTTTAGTAGCACTTGGTAACATTTTCAAATTTTTTCATATAAAATTACCTAGAAAATTTTCATAAAAAGTCTTGAAATTTTCATAAAATTTTCATATTGATATAAAAAAAGTTGACCATTTTTTAAATTTTTTTGCATAATATGTTATTCAAAAATTTAATTAAAATTATTTTTTTTTTCGTTTTTAATCCCACTTGGTAACATTTTCAAATTTTTTCATATAAAATTACCTAGAAAATTTTCATAAAAAGTCTTGAAATTTTCATAAAATTTTCATATTGATATAAAAAAAGTTGACCATTTTTTATATTTTTTTGCATAATATGTTATTCAAAAATTTAATTAAAATTATTTTTTTTTTTTTCCTTTTTAGTAGCACTTGGTAACATTTTCAAATTTTTTTTTGTATAAAATTACCTAGAAAATTTTCATAAAAAGTCTTGAAATTTTCATAAAATTTTCATATTGATATAAAAAAAGTTGACCATTTTTTAGATTTTTTTGCATAATATGTTATTCAAAAATTTAATTAAAATCATTTTTTTTTTCGCTTTTAGTCCCATTTGGTAACATTTTCAATTTTTTTGATATAAAATTACCTAGAAAATTTTCATAAAAAGTCTTGAAATTTTCATAAAATTTTCATATTGATATAAAAAAAGTTGACCATTTTTTAGATTTTTTTGCATAATATGTTATTCAAAAATTTAATTAAAATTATTTTTTTTTTTCGTTTTTAGTCCCACTTGGTAACATTTTCAATTTTTTACTTGCGATATAGGTACTATATATCAAGTTATGCATTCGTAAAAAAAAAAAAAGTTGAGATAACATTTTTCCATGACATTACGATGGTAGACAATGACAAAAAAGTGGGTCCCGGAAGTCCGTCTGTCTGTCTGTCTGTCTGTCTGTCAGTCTGTCAGTCTGTCAGTCTGTCAGTCTGTCAGTCTGTCAGTCTGTCAGTCTGTCAGTCTGTCAGTCTGTCTGTCAGTCTGTCAGTCTGTCTGTCTGTCTGTATAAGGAGCTACAGCCTAAACGGATGGACCGATTGATGTCAAACCTGGTATGCAGCGTTATTTGGCGACTCTCCAGAGGGGTTTTTGGAATTAATTTTTTTGGACCAAAAATAACGGTACTTCTCATATACCGATTTTAGTAAAATTGAAATATCTCAAAAACGGCTCTAACGATTTTGTTTAAAAAATTCAAATGTTAGTTTAAAGTTAAGGTCTATCTTCTAATGAAAAAAATTTTTTTTGAAAATCATTATTAACGGTACCTGCCATAGAACCGTTTTTTTCAAATCCGATTATCTCCAAAACTGCTTATTCGATTTCAACGAAACTTTTTGTGAAGAAGCATTTATATAATTTAAATATAAGCCAAAAATAAAATTTTGAAAAAAATAATTTTTGGATTTAAAAAAAAATTTTGAAAAATCAAATTTTCGAAAACGGGACATTTAATTTTTTTGAAATTTTGTTTTTAGATGTTGATTAGTGATTTCTACAAAATGGCATACCAATTTTATTTTTAAACTTTTTTTCCAAAAAATTATTTATAAAAAATTAGTTTTTTAAAAAACGGCTCTAACGATTTTGAAAAATTTTTTTCTAAAAATGCATGTTAATATATCAATCAAAACTGCATACTTGTTTTGGAGGGCAATTTAATTTCAGATATTATTTTATTTTTTTTTAAAAAACGAATTTTATTTTTTTTTCCAAATTTTTATATAAAAATTCTTAAAAATTTAAGCAACTTTAACTCTAAGAGCAAGTTCGTGCGACCCCAGTCGTGCATTTTATTTTATATAAAATTACCTAGAAAATTTTCATAAAAGTCTTGAAATTTTCATATTGATATAAAAAAAGTTGACCATTTTTTAGATTTTTTTGCATAATATGTTATTCAAAAATTTAATTAAAATTATTTTTTTTTTCGTTTTTAGTCCCACTTGGTAACATTTTCAATTTTTTTTATATAAAATTACCTAGAAAATTTTCATAAAAAGTCTTGAAATTTTCATATTGATATAAAAAAAGTTGACCATTTTTTAGATTTTTTTGCATAATATGTTATTCAAAAATTTAATTAAAATTATTTTTTTTTTTCGTTTTTAGTCCCACTTGGTAACATTTTCAATTTTTTTTATATAAAATTACCTAGAAAATTTTCATAAAAGTCTTGAAATTTTCATATTGATATAAAAAAAGTTGACCATTTTTTAGATTTTGTTGCATAATATGTTATTCAAAAATTTAATTAAAATTATTTTTTTTTTCGTTTTTAGTCCCACTTGGTAACATTTTCAATTTTTTTTATATAAAATTACCTAGAAAATTTTCATAAAAGTCTTGAAATTTTCATAAAATTTTCATATTGATATAAAAAAAGTTGACCATTTTTTATATTTTTTTGCATAATATGTTATTCAAAAATTTAATTAAAATAATTTCTTTTTTTCGTTTTTAGTCCCACTTGGTAACATTTTCAAATTTTTTCATATAAAATTACCTAGAAAATTTTCATAAAAAGTCTTGAAATTTTCATAAAATTTTCATATTGATATAAAAAAAGTTGACCATTTTTTATATTTTTTTGCATAATATGTTATTCAAAAATTTAATTAAAATTATTTTTTTTTTTCGTTTTTAGTCCCACTTGGTAACATTTTCAAATTTTTTTATATAAAATTACCTAGAAAATTTTCATAAAAAGTCTTGAAATTTTCATAAAATTTTCATATTGATATAAAAAAAGTTGACCATTTTTTAGATTTTTTTGCATAATATGTTATTCAAAAATTTAATTAAAATAATTTCTTTTTTTCGTTTTTAGTCCCACTTGGTAACATTTTCAAATTTTTTTATATAAAATTACCTAGAAAATTTTCATAAAAAGACTTGAAATTTTCATAAAATTTTCATATTGATATAAAAAAAGTTGACCATTTTTTATATTTTTTTGCATAATATGTTATTCAAAAATTTAATTAAAATTATTTCTTTTTTTCGTTTTTAGTCCCACTTGGTAACATTTTCAAATTTTTTTATATAAAATTACCTAGAAAATTTTCATAAAAAGTCTTGAAATTTTCATAAAATTTTCATATTGATATAAAAAAAGTTGACCATTTTTTATATTTTTTTGCATAATATGTTATTCAAAAATTTAATTAAAATAATTTCTTTTTTTCGTTTTTAGTCCCACTTGGTAACATTTTCAAATTTTTTCATATAAAATTACCTAGAAAATTTTCATAAAAAGTCTTGAAATTTTCATAAAATTTTTATATTGATATAAAAAAAGTTGACCATTTTTTAGATTTTTTTGCATAATATGTTATTCAAAAATTTAATTAAAATTATTTTTTTTTTCGTTTTTAGTAGCACTTGGTAACATTTTCAAATTTTTTCATATAAAATTACCTAGAAAATTTTCATAAAAAGTCTTGAAATTTTCATAAAATTTTCATATTGATATAAAAAAAGTTGACCATTTTTTAGATTTTTTTGCATAATATGTTATTCAAAAATTTAATTAAAATTATTTTTTTTTTCGTTTTTAGTAGCACTTGGTAACATTTTCAAATTTTTTCATATAAAATTACCTAGAAAATTTTCATAAAAAGTCTTGAAATTTTCATAAAATTTTCATATTGATATAAAAAAAGTTGACCATTTTTTAAATTTTTTTGCATAATATGTTATTCAAAAATTTAATTAAAATTATTTTTTTTTTCGTTTTTAATCCCACTTGGTAACATTTTCAAATTTTTTCATATAAAATTACCTAGAAAATTTTCATAAAAAGTCTTGAAATTTTCATAAAATTTTCATATTGATATAAAAAAAGTTGACCATTTTTTATATTTTTTTGCATAATATGTTATTCAAAAATTTAATTAAAATTATTTTTTTTTTTTTCCTTTTTAGTAGCACTTGGTAACATTTTCAAATTTTTTTTTGTATAAAATTACCTAGAAAATTTTCATAAAAAGTCTTGAAATTTTCATAAAATTTTCATATTGATATAAAAAAAGTTGACCATTTTTTATATTTTTTTGCATAATATGTTATTCAAAAATTTAATTAAAATCATTTTTTTTTCGCTTTTAGTCCCATTTGGTAACATTTTCAATTTTTTTGATATAAAATTACCTAGAAAATTTTCATAAAAAGTCTTGAAATTTTCATAAAATTTTCATATTGATATAAAAAAAGTTGACCATTTTTTAGATTTTTTTGCATAATATGTTATTCAAAAATTTAATTAAAATTATTTTTTTTTTTCGTTTTTAGTCCCACTTGGTAACATTTTCAATTTTTTACTTGCGATATAGGTACTATATATCAAGTTATGCATTCGTAAAAAAAAAAAAAGTTGAGATAACATTTTTCCATGACATTACGATGGTAGACAATGACAAAAAAGTGGGTCCCGGAAGTCCGTCTGTCTGTCTGTCTGTCTGTCTGTCAGTCTGTCAGTCTGTCAGTCTGTCAGTCTGTCAGTCTGTCAGTCTGTCTGTCAGTCTGTCAGTCTGTCTGTCTGTCTGTATAAGGAGCTACAGCCTAAACGGATGGACCGATTGATGTCAAACCTGGTATGCAGCGTTATTTGGCGACTCTCCAGAGGGGTTTTTGGAATTAATTTTTTTGGACCAAAAATAACGGTACTTCTCATATACCGATTTTAGTAAAATTGAAATATCTCAAAAACGGCTCTAAAGATTTTGTTTAAAAAATTCAAATGTTAGTTTAAAGTTAAGGTCTATCTTCTAATGAAAAAAATTTTTTTTGAAAATCATTATTAACGGTACCTGCCATAGAACCGTTTTTTTCAAATCCGATTATCTCCAAAACTGCTTATTCGATTTCAACGAAACTTTTTGTGAAGAAGCATTTATATAATTTAAATATAAGCCAAAAATAAAATTTTGAAAAAAATAATTTTTGGATTTAAAAAAAAATTTTGAAAAATCAAATTTTCGAAAACGGGACATTTAATTTTTTTGAAATTTTGTTTTTAGATGTTGATTAGTGATTTCTACAAAATGGCATACCAATTTTATTTTTAAACTTTTTTTCCAAAAAATTATTTATAAAAAATTAGTTTTTTAAAAAACGGCTCTAACGATTTTGAAAAATTTTTTTCTAAAAATGCATGTTAATATATCAATCAAAACTGCATACTTGTTTTGGAGGGCAATTTAATTTCAGATATTATTTTATTTTTTTTTAAAAAACGAATTTTATTTTTTTTTCCAAATTTTTATATAAAAATTCTTAAAAATTTAAGCAACTTTAACTCTAAGAGCAAGTTCGTGCGACCCCAGTCGTGCATTTTATTTTATATAAAATTACCTAGAAAATTTTCATAAAAGTCTTGAAATTTTCATATTGATATAAAAAAAGTTGACCATTTTTTAGATTTTTTTGCATAATATGTTATTCAAAAATTTAATTAAAATTATTTTTTTTTTCGTTTTTAGAAAATTTTCATAAAAAGTCTTGAAATTTTCATAAAATTTTCATATTGATATAAAAAAAGTTGACCATTTTTTAAATTTTTTTGCATAATATGTTATTCAAAAATTTAATTAAAATTATTTTTTTTTTCGTTTTTAATCCCACTTGGTAACATTTTCAAATTTTTTCATATAAAATTACCTAGAAAATTTTCATAAAAAGTCTTGAAATTTTCATAAAATTTTCATATTGATATAAAAAAAGTTGACCATTTTTTATATTTTTTTGCATAATATGTTATTCAAAAATTTAATTAAAATTATTTTTTTTTCCTTTTTAGTAGCACTTGGTAACATTTTCAAATTTTTTTTTGTATAAAATTACCTAGAAAATTTTCATAAAAAGTCTTGAAATTTTCATAAAATTTTCATATTGATATAAAAAAAGTTGACCATTTTTTATATTTTTTTGCATAATATGTTATTCAAAAATTTAATTAAAATCATTTTTTTTTCGCTTTTAGTCCCATTTGGTAACATTTTCAATTTTTTTGATATAAAATTACCTAGAAAATTTTCATAAAAAGTCTTGAAATTTTCATAAAATTTTCATATTGATATAAAAAAAGTTGACCATTTTTTAGATTTTTTTGCATAATATGTTATTCAAAAATTTAATTAAAATTATTTTTTTTTTTCGTTTTTAGTCCCACTTGGTAACATTTTCAATTTTTTACTTGCGATATAGGTACTATATATCAAGTTATGCATTCGTAAAAAAAAAAAAAGTTGAGATAACATTTTTCCATGACATTACGATGGTAGACAATGACAAAAAAGTGGGTCCCGGAAGTCCGTCTGTCTGTCTGTCTGTCTGTCTGTCAGTCTGTCAGTCTGTCAGTCTGTCAGTCTGTCAGTCTGTCTGTCAGTCTGTCAGTCTGTCTGTCTGTCTGTATAAGGAGCTACAGCCTAAACGGATGGACCGATTGATGTCAAACCTGGTATGCAGCGTTATTTGGCGACTCTCCAGAGGGGTTTTTGGAATTAATTTTTTTGGACCAAAAATAACGGTACTTCTCATATACCGATTTTAGTAAAATTGAAATATCTCAAAAACGGCTCTAAAGATTTTGTTTAAAAAATTCAAATGTTAGTTTAAAGTTAAGGTCTATCTTCTAATGAAAAAAATTTTTTTTGAAAATCATTATTAACGGTACCTGCCATAGAACCGTTTTTTTCAAATCCGATTATCTCCAAAACTGCTTATTCGATTTCAACGAAACTTTTTGTGAAGAAGCATTTATATAATTTAAATATAAGCCAAAAATAAAATTTTGAAAAAAATAATTTTTGGATTTAAAAAAAAATTTTGAAAAATCAAATTTTCGAAAACGGGACATTTAATTTTTTTGAAATTTTGTTTTTAGATGTTGATTAGTGATTTCTACAAAATGGCATACCAATTTTATTTTTAAACTTTTTTTCCAAAAAATTATTTATAAAAAATTAGTTTTTTAAAAAACGGCTCTAACGATTTTGAAAAATTTTTTTCTAAAAATGCATGTTAATATATCAATCAAAACTGCATACTTGTTTTGGAGGGCAATTTAATTTCAGATATTATTTTATTTTTTTTAAAAAACGAATTTTATTTTTTTTTCCAAATTTTTATATAAAAATTCTTAAAAATTTAAGCAACTTTAACTCTAAGAGCAAGTTCGTGCGACCCCAGTCGTGCATTTTATTTTATATAAAATTACCTAGAAAATTTTCATAAAAGTCTTGAAATTTTCATATTGATATAAAAAAAGTTGACCATTTTTTAGATTTTTTTGCATAATATGTTATTCAAAAATTTAATTAAAATTATTTTTTTTTTCGTTTTTAGTCCCACTTGGTAACATTTTCAATTTTTTTTATATAAAATTACCTAGAAAATTTTCATAAAAAGTCTTGAAATTTTCATATTGATATAAAAAAAGTTGACCATTTTTTAGATTTTTTTGCATAATATGTTATTCAAAAATTTAATTAAAATTATTTTTTTTTTTCGTTTTTAGTCCCACTTGGTAACATTTTCAATTTTTTTTATATAAAATTACCTAGAAAATTTTCATAAAAGTCTTGAAATTTTCATATTGATATAAAAAAAGTTGACCATTTTTTAGATTTTTTTGCATAATATGTTATTCAAAAATTTAATTAAAATTATTTTTTTTTTCGTTTTTAAAATTAAAATTTTTTCATATAAAATTACCTAGAAAATTGTCATAAAAAGTCTTGAAATTTTCATAAAATTTTCATATTGATATAAAAAAAGTTGACCATTTTTTATATTTTTTTGCATAATATGTTATTCAAAAATTTAATTAAAATTATTTTTTTTTCGTTTTTAGTCCCACTTGGTAACATTTTCAATTTTTTTTATATAAAATTACCTAGAAAATTTTCATAAAAGTCTTGAAATTTTCATATTGATATAAAAAAAGTTGACCATTTTTTAGATTTTTTTGCATAATATGTTATTCAAAAATTTAATTAAAATTATTTTTTTTTTCGTTTTTAGTCCCACCGGGTAACATTTTCAATTTTTTTGATATAAAATTACCTAGAAAATTTTCATAAAAAGTCTTGAAATTTTCATATTGATATAAAAAAAGTTGACCATTTTTTAGATTTTTTTGCATAATATGTCATTCAAAAATTTAATTAAAATTATTTTTTTTTTTTTCGTTTTTAGTCCCACTTGGTAACATTTTCAATTTTTTTTATATAAAATTACCTAGAAAATTTTCATAAAAAGTCTTGAAATTTTCATATTGATATAAAAAAAGTTGACCATTTTTTAGATTTTTTTGCATAATATGTTATTCAAAAATTTAATTAAAATTATTTTTTTTTTCGTTTTTAGTCCCACCGGGTAACATTTTCAATTTTTTTGATATAAAATTACCTAGAAAATTTTCATAAAAAGTCTTGAAATTTTCATATTGATATAAAAAAAGTTGACCATTTTTTATATTTTTTTGCATAATATGTTATTCAAAAATTTAATTAAAATTATTTTTTTTTCGTTTTTAGTCCCACTTGGTAACATTTTCAATTTTTTTTATATAAAATTACCTAGAAAATTTTCATAAAAGTCTTGAAATTTTCATATTGATATAAAAAAAGTTGACCATTTTTTAGATTTTTTTGCATAATATGTTATTCAAAAATTTAATTAAAATTATTTTTTTTTTCGTTTTTAGTCCCACCGGGTAACATTTTCAATTTTTTTGATATAAAATTACCTAGAAAATTTTCATAAAAAGTCTTGAAATTTTCATATTGATATAAAAAAAGTTGACCATTTTTTAGATTTTTTTGCATAATATGTTATTCAAAAATTTAATTAAAATTATTTTTTTTTTTTCGTTTTTAGTCCCACTTGGTAACATTTTCAATTTTTTTTTATATAAAATTACCTAGAAAATTTTCATAAAAAGTCTTGAAATTTTCATATTGATATAAAAAAAGTTGACCATTTTTTAGATTTTGTTGCATAATATGTTATTCAAAGATTTAATTAAAATTATTTTTTTTTTCGTTTTTAGTCCCACTTGGTAACATTTTCAATTTTTTTTATATAAAATTACCTAGAAAATTTTCATAAAAGTCTTGAAATTTTCATATTGATATAAAAAAAGTTGACCATTTTTTAGATTTTTTTGCATAATATGTTATTCAAAAATTTAATTAAAATTATTTTTTTTTTCGTTTTTAGTCCCACTTGGTAACATTTTCAATTTTTTTGATATAAAATTAAGTAGAAAATTTTCATAAAAAGTCTTGAAATTTTCATAAAATTTTCATATTGATATAAAAAAAGTTGACCATTTTTTATATTTTTTTGCATAATATGTTATTCAAAAATTTAATTAAAATAATTTCTTTTTTTCGTTTTTAGTCCCACTTGGTAACATTTTCAAATTTTTTTATATAAAATTACCTAGAAAATTTTCATAAAAAGTCTTGAAATTTTCATAAAATTTTCATATTGATATAAAAAAAGTTGACCATTTTTTATATTTTTTTGCATAATATGTTATTCAAAAATTTAATTAAAATTATTTTTTTTTTCGTTTTTAGTCCCACTTGGTAACATTTTCAATTTTTTTCATATAAAATTACCTAGAAAATTTTCATAAAAGTCTTGAAATTTTCATATTGATATAAAAAAAGTTGACCATTTTTTATATTTTTTTGCATAATATGTTATTCAAAAATTTAATTAAAATTATTTTTTTTTTCGTTTTTAGTCCCACTTGGTAACATTTTCAAATTTTTTCATATAAAATTACCTAGAAAATTTTCATAAAAAGTCTTGAAATTTTCATATTGATATAAAAAAAGTTGACCATTTTTTAGATTTTTTGCATAATATGTTATTCAAAAATTTAATTAAAATTATTTTTTTTTTCGTTTTTAGTCCCACTTGGTAACATTTTCAATTTTTTTTATATAAAATTACCTAGAAAATTTTCATAAAAGTCTTGAAATTTTCATATTGATATAAAAAAAGTTGACCATTTTTTATATTTTTTTGCATAATATGTTATTCAAAAATTTAATTAAAATTATTTTTTTTTCGTTTTTAGTCCCACTTGGTAACATATTGATATAAAAAAAGTTGACCATTTTTTATATTTTTTTGCATAATATGTTATTCAAAAATTTAATTAAAATTATTTTTTTTTTCGTTTTTAGTCCCACTTGGTAACATTTTCAATTTTTTTTATATAAAATTACCTAGAAAATTTTCATAAAAAGTCTTGAAATTTTCATATTGATATAAAAAAAGTTGACCATTTTTTAGATTTTTTTGCATAATATGTTATTCAAAAATTTAATTAAAATTATTTTTTTTTTTCGTTTTTAGTCCCACTTGGTAACATTTTCAATTTTTTTTATATAAAATTACCTAGAAAATTTTCATAAAAGTCTTGAAATTTTCATATTGATATAAAAAAAGTTGACCATTTTTTAGATTTTTTTGCATAATATGTTATTCAAAAATTTAATTAAAATTATTTTTTTTTTCGTTTTTAGTCCCACTTGGTAACATTTTCAATTTTTTTGATATAAAATTAAGTAGAAAATTTTCATAAAAAGTCTTGAAATTTTCATAAAATTTTCATATTGATATAAAAAAAGTTGACCATTTTTTATATTTTTTTGCATAATATGTTATTCAAAAATTTAATTAAAATAATTTCTTTTTTTCGTTTTTAGTCCCACTTGGTAACATTTTCAAATTTTTTTATATAAAATTACCTAGAAAATTTTCATAAAAAGTCTTGAAATTTTCATAAAATTTTCATATTGATATAAAAAAAGTTGACCATTTTTTATATTTTTTTGCATAATATGTTATTCAAAAATTTAATTAAAAATATTTTTTTTTTCGTTTTTAGTCCCACTTGGTAACATTTTCAATTTTTTTTATATAAAATTACCTAGAAAATTTTCATAAAAGTCTTGAAATTTTCATATTGATATAAAAAAAGTTGACCATTTTTTATATTTTTTTGCATAATATGTTATTCAAAAATTTAATTAAAATTATTTTTTTTTTCGTTTTTAGTCCCACTTGGTAACATTTTCAATTTTTTTTATATAAAATTACCTAGAAAATTTTCATAAAAAGTCTTGAAATTTTCATATTGATATAAAAAAAGTTGACCATTTTTTAGATTTTTTTGCATAATATGTTATTCAAAAATTTAATTAAAATTATTTTTTTTTTCGTTTTTAGTCCCACTTGGTAACATTTTCAATTTTTTTTATATAAAATTACCTAGAAAATTTTCATAAAAGTCTTGAAATTTTCATATTGATATAAAAAAAGTTGACCATTTTTTATATTTTTTTGCATAATATGTTATTCAAAAATTTAATTAAAATTATTTTTTTTTTCGTTTTTAGTCCCACTTGGTAAATATACATAACATAAAAGTCTTGAAATTTTCATATTGATATAAAAAAAGTTGACCATTTTTTATATTTTTTTGCATAATATGTTATTCAAAAATTTAATTAAAATTATTTTTTTTTTCGTTTTTAGTCCCACTTGGTAACATTTTCAATTTTTTTTATATAAAATTACCTAGAAAATTTTCATAAAAAGTCTTGAAATTTTCATATTGATATAAAAAAAGTTGACCATTTTTTAGATTTTTTTGCATAATATGTTATTCAAAAATTTAATTAAAATTATTTTTTTTTTCGTTTTTAGTCCCACTTGGTAACATTTTCAATTTTTTTTATATAAAATTACCTAGAAAATTTTCATAAAAAGTCTTGAAATTTTCATATTGATATAAAAAAAGTTGACCATTTTTTAGATTTTTTTGCATAATATGTTATTCAAAAATTTAATTAAAATTATTTTTTTTTTCGTTTTTAGTCCCACTTGGTAACATTTTCAATTTTTTTTATATAAAATTACCTAGAAAATTTTCATAAAAGTCTTGAAATTTTCATATTGATATAAAAAAAGTTGACCATTTTTTATATTTTTTTGCATAATATGTTATTCAAAAATTTAATTAAAATTATTTTTTTTTTTTTCGTTTTTAGTCCCACTTGGTAACATTTTCAATTTTTTTTATATAAAATTACCTAGAAAATTTTCATAAAAAGTCTTGAAATTTTCATATTGATATAAAAAAAGTTGACCATTTTTTAGATTTTGTTGCATAATATGTTATTCAAAAATTTAATTAAAATTATTTTTTTTTCGTTTTTAGTCCCACTTGGTAACATTTTCAATTTTTTTTATATAAAATTACCTAGAAAATTTTCATAAAAGTCTTGAAAATTTTCATATTGATATAAAAAAAGTTGACCATTTTTTAGATTTTTTTGCATAATATGTTATTCAAAAATTTAATTAAAATTATTTTTTTTTTCGTTTTTAGTCCCACTTGGTAACATTTTCAATTTTTTTGATATAAAATTAAGTAGAAAATTTTCATAAAAAGTCTTGAAATTTTCATAAAATTTTCATATTGATATAAAAAAAGTTGACCATTTTTTATATTTTTTTGCATAATATGTTATTCAAAAATTTAATTAAAATAATTTCTTTTTTTCGTTTTTAGTCCCACTTGGTAACATTTTCAAATTTTTTCATATAAAATTACCTAGAAAATTTTCATAAAAAGTCTTGAAATTTTCATAAAATTTTCATATTGATATAAAAAAAGTTGACCATTTTTTATATTTTTTTTGCATAATATGTTATTCAAAAATTTAATTAAAATTATTTTTTTTTTCGTTTTTAGTCCCACTTGGTAACATTTTCAATTTTTTTTATATAAAATTACCTAGAAAATTTTCATAAAAAGTCTTGAAATTTTCATATTGATATAAAAAAAGTTGACCATTTTTTAGATTTTTTTGCATAATATGTTATTCAAAAATTTAATTAAAATTATTTTTTTTTTCGTTTTTAGTCCCACTTGGTAACATTTTCAATTTTTTTTATATAAAATTACCTAGAAAATTTTCATAAAAGTCTTGAAATTTTCATATTGATATAAAAAAAGTTGACCATTTTTTATATTTTTTTGCATAATATGTTATTCAAAAATTTAATTAAAATTATTTTTTTTTTCGTTTTTAGTCCCACTTGGTAACATTTTCAATTTTTTTCATATAAAATTACCTAGAAAATTTTCATAAAAAGTCTTGAAATTTTCATATTGATATAAAAAAAGTTGACCATTTTTTAGATTTTTTTGCATAATATGTTATTCAAAAATTTAATTAAAATTATTTTTTTTTTCGTTTTTAGTCCCACTTGGTAACATTTTCAATTTTTTTTATATAAAATTACCTAGAAAATTTTCATAAAAGTCTTGAAATTTTCATATTGATATAAAAAAAGTTGACCATTTTTTATATTTTTTTGCATAATATGTTATTCAAAAATTTAATTAAAATTATTTTTTTTTTTTTCGTTTTTAGTCCCACTTGGTAACATTTTCAATTTTTTTTATATAAAATTACCTAGAAAATTTTCATAAAAAGTCTTGAAATTTTCATATTGATATAAAAAAAGTTGACCATTTTTTAGATTTTTTTGCATAATATGTTATTCAAAAATTTAATTAAAATTATTTTTTTTTTCGTTTTTAGTCCCACTTGGTAACATTTTCAATTTTTTTGATATAAAATTACCTAGAAAATTTTCATAAAAAGTCTTGAAATTTTCATAAAATTTTCATAAAATTTTCATATTGATATAAAAAAAGTTGACCATTTTTTAGATTTTTTTGCATTATATGTTATTCAAAAATTTAATTAAAATTATTTTTTTTTTTTCGTTTTTAGTCCCACTTGGTAACATTTTCAAATTTTTTCATATAAAATTACCTAGAAAATTTTCATATTGATATAAAAAAAGTTGACCATTTTTTTTTCGTTTTTTTTTTTCGTTTTTAGTCCCACTTTCAATGTTTTTCATATAAAATTACCTAGAAAATTTTCATACAAAGTCTTGAAATTTTCATAAAATTTTTATATTGATATAAAAAAAGTTGACCATTTTTTAGATTTTTTTGCATAATATGTTATTCAAAAATTTAATTAAAATTTTTTTTTTTCGTTTTTAGTCCCACTTGGTAACATTTTCAAATTTTTTCATATAAAATTACCTAGAAAATTTTCATATTGATATAAAAAAAGTTGACCATTTTTTTTTCGTTTTTTTTTTTTCGTTTTTAGTCCCACTTTCAATGTTTTTCATATAAAATTACCTAGAAAATTTTCATACAAAGTCTTGAAATTTTCATAAAATTTTTATATTGATATAAAAAAAGTTGACCATTTTTTAGATTTTTTTGCATAATATGTTATTCAAAAATTTAATTAAAATTATTTTTTTTTTCGTTTTTAGTCCCACTTGGTAACATTTTCAAATTTTTTCATATAAAATTACCTAGAAAATTGTCATAAAAAGTCTTGAAATTTTCATAAAATTTTCATATTGATATAAAAAAAGTTGACCATTTTTTATATTTTTTTGCATAATATGTTATTCAAAAATTTAATTAAAATTATTTTTTTTTCGTTTTTAGTCCCACTTGGTAACATTTTCAATTTTTTTTATATAAAATTACCTAGAAAATTTTCATAAAAAGTCTTGAAATTTTCATATTGATATAAAAAAAGTTGACCATTTTTTAGATTTTTTTGCATAATATGTTATTCAAAAATTTAACTAAAATTATTTTTTTTTTCGTTTTTAGTCCCACTTGGTAACATTTTCAATTTTTTTTATATAAAATTACCTAGAAAATTTTCATAAAAGTCTTGAAATTTTCATATTGATATAAAATAAAATGCACGACTGGGGTCGCACGAACTTGCTCTTAGAGTTAAAGTTGCTTAAATTTTAAAGACTTTTTATATAGACATTTGGAAAAAAAAAATAAAATTCGTTTTTTAAAAAAAATAAAATAAAATCTGAAATTAAATTGCCCTCCAAAACAAGTATGCAGTTTTGATTGATATATTAACATGCATTTTTAGAAAAAAAATTTTCAAAATCGTTAGAGCCGTTTTTTAAAAAACTAATTTTTTATAAATAATTTTTTGGAAAAAAAGTTTAAAAATAAAATTGGTATGCCATTTTGTAGAAATCACTAATCAACATCTAAAAACAAAATTTCAAAAAAATTCAATGTCCCGTTTTCGAAAATTTGATTTTTCAAAAAAAAATTTTCAAAATTTTTTTAAAAATCCAAAAATTATTTTTTTCAAAATTTTATTTTTGGCTTATATTTAAATTATATAAATGCATTTTCACAAAAAGTTTCGTTGAAATCGAATTAGCAGTTTTGGAGATAATCGGATTTGAAAAAAACGGTTCTATGGCAGGTACCGTTAATAATGATTTTCAAAAAAAATTTTTTTCATTAAAAGATAGACCTTATATTTAAACTAACACTTGAATTTTTTAAACAAAATCGTTAGAGCCGTTTTCGAGATATTTCAATTTTACTAAAATCGGTATATGACAAGTACCGTTATTTTTGGTCCAAAAAAATTAATTCCAAAAACCCCTCTGGAGAGTCGCCAAATAACGCTGCATACCAGGTTTGACATCAATCGGTCCATCCGTTTAGGCTGTAGCTCCTTATACAGACAGACAGACAGACAGACTGACAGACTGACAGACTGACAGACTGACAGACAGACAGACAGACAGACGGACTTCCGGGACCCACTTTTTTGGCATTGTCTACCATCGTAATGTCATGGAAAAATGTTATCTCAACTTTTTTTTTTTGTACGAATGCATAACTTGATATATAGTACCTATATCGCAAGTAAAAAGTTGACCATTTTTTAGATTTTTTTGCATAATATGTTATTCAAAAATTTAATTAAAATTATTTTTTTTTTCGTTTTTAGTCCCACTTGGTAACATTTTCAATTTTTTTTATATAAAATTACCTAGAAAATTTTCATAAAAAGTCTTGAAATTTTCATATTGATATAGAAAAAGTTGACCATTTTTTAGATTTTTTTGCATAATATGTTATTCAAAAATTTAATTAAAATTATTTTTTTTTTCGTTTTTAGTCCCACTTGGTAACATTTTCAATTTTTTTTATATAAAATTACCTAGAAAATTTTCATAAAAGTCTTGA
Source organism: Episyrphus balteatus (assembly GCF_945859705.1). Taxonomy (NCBI): domain Eukaryota; kingdom Metazoa; phylum Arthropoda; class Insecta; order Diptera; family Syrphidae; genus Episyrphus; species Episyrphus balteatus. Next base: position 25,165 of record NW_026605119.1, on the reverse strand, counting down.
AATTTTCATATTGATATAAAAAAAGTTGACCATTTTTTAGATTTTTTTGCATAATATGTTATTCAAAAATTTAATTAAAATTATTTTTTTTTCGTTTTTAGTCCCACTTGGTAACATTTTCAATTTTTTTGATATAAAATTACCTAGAAAATTTTCATAAAAAGTCTTGAAATTTTCATATTGATATAAAAAAAGTTGACCATTTTTTATATTTTTTTGCATAATATGTTATTCAAAAATTTAATTAAAATTATTTTTTTTTTTTTCGTTTTTAGTCCCACTTGGTAACATTTTCAATTTTTTTTATATAAAATTACCTAGAAAATTTTCATAAAAAGTCTTGAAATTTTCATATTGATATAAAAAAAGTTGACCATTTTTTAGATTTTTTTGCATAATATGTTATTCAAAAATTTAATTAAAATTATTTTTTTTTTCGTTTTTAGTCCCATTTGGTAACATTTTCAATTTTTTTTATATAAAATTAAAATTACCTAGAAAATTTTCATAAAAGTCTTGAAATTTTCATATTGATATAAAAAAAGTTGACCATTTTTTAGATTTTTTTTGCATAATATGTTATTCAAAAATTTAATTAAAATTATTTTTTTTTTCGTTTTTAGTCCTTGGTAACATTTTCAATTTTTTTGATATAAAATTACCTAGAAAATTTTCATAAAAAGTCTTGAAATTTTCATAAAATTTTCATATTGATATAAAAAAAGTTGACCATTTTTTATATTTTTTTGCATAATATGTTATTCAAAAATTTAATTAAAATTATTTTTTTTCGTTTTTAGTCCCACTTGGTAACATTTTCAATTTTTTTTATATAAAATTACCTAGAAAATTTTCATAAAAAGTCTTGAAATTTTCATATTGATATAAAAAAAGTTGACCATTTTTTATATTTTTTTGCATAATATGTTATTCAAAAATTTAATTAAAATTATTTTTTTTTTCGTTTTTAGTCCCACTTGGTAACATTTTCAATTTTTTTTATATAAAATTACCTAGAAAATTTTCATAAAAGTCTTGAAATTTTCATATTGATATAAAAAAAGTTGACCATTTTTTATATTTTTTTGCATAATATGTTATTCAAAAATTTAATTAAAATTATTTTTTTTTTTTCGTTTTTAGTCCCACTTGGTAACATTTTCAATTTTTTTTATATAAAATTACCTAGAAAATTTTCATAAAAAGTCTTGAAATTTTCATATTGATATAAAAAAAGTTGACCATTTTTTAGATTTTTTTGCATAATATGTTATTCAAAAATTTAATTAAAATTATTTTTTTTTTCGTTTTTAGTCCCACTTGGTAACATTTTCAATTTTTGTTATATAAAATTACCTAGAAAATTTTCATAAAAGTCTTGAAATTTTCATATTGATATAAAAAAAGTTGACCATTTTTTATATTTTTTTGCATAATATGTTATTCAAAAATTTAATTAAAATTATTTTTTTTTTTCGTTTTTAGTCCCACTTGGTAACATTTTCAATTTTTTTTATATAAAATTACCTAGAAAATTTTCATAAAAAGTCTTGAAATTTTCATATTGATATAAAAAAAGTTGACCATTTTTTATATTTTTTTGCATAATATGTTATTCAAAAATTTAATTAAAATTATTTTTTTTTTTTTCGTTTTTAGTCCCACTTGGTAACATTTTCAATTTTTTTTATATAAAATTACCTAGAAAATTTTCATAAAAAGTCTTGAAATTTTCATATTGATATAAAAAAAGTTGACCATTTTTTAGATTTTTTTGCATAATATGTTATTCAAAAATTTAATTAAAATTATTTTTTTTTTCGTTTTTAGTCCCACTTGGTAACATTTTCAATTTTTTTTATAAAAAATTACCTAGAAAATTTTCATAAAAGTCTTGAAATTTTCATATTGATATAAAAAAAGTTGACCATTTTTTAGATTTTTTTGCATAATATGTTATTCAAAAATTTAATTAAAATTATTTTTTTTTCGTTTTTAGTCCCACTTGGTAACATTTTCAATTTTTGTTATATAAAATTACCTAGAAAATTTTCATAAAAAGTCTTGAAATTTTCATATTGATATAAAAAAGTTGACCATTTTTTATATTTTTTTGCATAATATGTTATTCAAAAATTTAATTAAAATTATTTTTTTTTTCGTTTTTAGTCCCACTTGGTAACATTTTCAATTTTTTTTATATAAAATTACCTAGAAAATTTTCATAAAAAGTCTTGAAATTTTCATATTGATATAAAAAAAGTTGACCATTTTTTAGATTTTTTTGCATAATATGTTATTCAAAAATTTAATTAAAATTATTTTTTTTTTCGTTTTTAGTCCCACTTGGTAACATTTTCAATTTTTTTTATATAAAATTACCTAGAAAATTTTCATAAAAGTCTTGAAATTTTCATATTGATATAAAAAAAGTTGACCATTTTTTATATTTTTTTGCATAATATGTTATTCAAAAATTTAATTAAAATTATTTTTTTTTTTTCGTTTTTAGTCCCACTTGGTAACATTTTCAATTTTTTTTTTATAAAATTACCTAGAAAATTTTCATAAAAAGTCTTGAAATTTTCATATTGATATAAAAAAAGTTGACCATTTTTTAGATTTTTTTGCATAATATGTTATTCAAAAATTTAATTAAAATTATTTTTTTTTTCGTTTTTAGTCCCACTTGGTAACATTTTCAATTTTTTTTATATAAAATTACCTAGAAAATTTTCATAAAAGTCTTGAAATTTTCATATTGATATAAAAAAAGTTGACCATTTTTTATATTTTTTTGCATAATATGTTATTCAAAAATTTAATTAAAATTATTTTTTTTTTTTTCGTTTTTAGTCCCACTTGGTAACATTTTCAATTTTTTTTATATAAAATTACCTAGAAAATTTTCATAAAAAGTCTTGAAATTTTCATATTGATATAAAAAAAGTTGACCATTTTTTAGATTTTTTTGCATAATATGTTATTCAAAAATTTAATTAAAATTATTTTTTTTTCGTTTTTAGTCCCACTTGGTAACATTTTCAATTTTTTTTATATAAAATTACCTAGAAAATTTTCATAAAAGTCTTGAAATTTTCATATTGATATAAAAAAAGTTGACCATTTTTTAGATTTTTTTGCATATTATGTTATTCAAAAATTTAATTAAAATTATTTTTTTTTCGTTTTTAGTCCCACTTGGTAACATTTTCAATTTTTTTTATATAAAATTACCTAGAAAGTTTTCATAAAAGTCTTGAAATTTTCATATTGATATAAAAAAAGTTGACCATTTTTTAGATTTTTTTGCATAATATGTTATTCAAAAATTTAATTAAAATTATTTTTTTTTTCGTTTTTAGTCCCACTTGGTAACATTTTCAATTTTTTTGATATAAAATTACCTATAAAATTTTCATAAAAAGTCTTGAAATTTTCATAAAATTTTCATATTGATATAAAAAAAGTTGACCATTTTTTATATTTTTTTGCATAATATGTTATTCAAAAATTTAATTAAAATTATTTTTTTTTTCGTTTTTAGTCCCACTTGGTAACATTTTCAATTTTTTTTATATAAAATTACCTAAAAAATTTTCATAAAAAGTCTTGAAATTTTCATATTGATATAAAAAAAGTTGACCATTTTTTATATTTTTTTGCATAATATGTTATTCAAAAATTTAATTAAAATTATTTTTTTTTTTTTCGTTTTTAGTCCCACTTGGTAACATTTTCAATTTTTTTTATATAAAATTACCTAGAAAATTTTCATAAAAAGTCTTGAAATTTTCATATTGATATAAAAAAAGTTGACCATTTTTTAGATTTTTTTGCATAATATGTTATTCAAAAATTTAATTAAAATTATTTTTTTTTTTCGTTTTTAGTCCCACTTGGTAACATTTTTCAATTTTTTTTATATAAAATTACCTAGAAAATTTTCATAAAAGTCTTGAAATTTTCATATTGATATAAAAAAAGTTGACCATTTTTTAGATTTTTTTGCATAATATGTTATTCAAAAATTTAATTAAAATTATTTTTTTTTTCGTTTTTAGTCCCACTTGGTAACATTTTCAATTTTTTTTATATAAAATTACCTAGAAAATTTTCATAAAAAGTCTTGAAATTTTCATAAAATTTTCATATTGATATAAAAAAAAGTTGACCATTTTTTATATTTTTTTGCATATGTTATTCAAAAATTTAATTAAAATTATTTTTTTTTTCGTTTTTAGTCCCACTTGGTAACATTTTCAATTTTTTTTATATAAAATTACCTAGAAAATTTTCATAAAAAGTCTTGAAATTTTCATAAAATTTTCATATTGATATAAAAAAAGTTGACCATTTTTTATATTTTTTTGCATAATATGTTATTCAAAAATTTAATTAAAATTATTTTTTTTTTTTTTCGTTTTTAGTCCCACTTGGTAACATTTTCAATTTTTTTTATATAAAATTACCTAGAAAATTTTCATAAAAAGTCTTGAAATTTTCATATTGATATAAAAAAAGTTGACCATTTTTTAGATTTTTTTGCATAATATGTTATTCAAAAATTTAATTAAAATTATTTTTTTTTTCGTTTTTAGTCCCACTTGGTAACATTTTCAATTTTTTTTATATAAAATTACCTAGAAAATTTTCATAAAAGTCTTGAAATTTTCATATTGATATAAAAAAAAGTTGACCATTTTTTAGATTTTTTTGCATAATATGTTATTCAAAAATTTAATTAAAATTATTTTTTTTTTTCGTTTTTAGTCCCACTTGGTAACATTTTCAATTTTTTTGATATAAAATTAAGTAGAAAATTTTCATAAAAAGTCTTGAAATTTTCATAAAATTTTCATATTGATATAAAAAAAGTTGACCATTTTTTATATTTTTTTGCATAATATGTTATTCAAAAATTTAATTAAAATAATTTTTTTTTTTTCGTTTTTAGTCCCACTTGGTAACATTTTCAATTTTTTTTATATAAAATTACCTAGAAAATTTTCATAAAAAGTCTTGAAATTTTCATATTGATATAAAAAAAGTTGACCATTTTTTAGATTTTTTTGCATAATATGTTATTCAAAAATTTAATTAAAATTATTTTTTTTTTCGTTTTTAGTCCCACTTGGTAACATTTTCAATTTTTTTTATATAAAATTACCTAGAAAATTTTCATAAAAGTCTTGAAATTTTCATATTGATATAAAAAAAGTTGACCATTTTTTAGATTTTTTTGCATAATATGTTATTCAAAAATTTAATTAAAATTATTTTTTTTTTCGTTTTTAGTCCCACTTGGTAACATTTTCAATTTTTTTGATATAAAATTACCTAGAAAATTTTCATAAAAAGTCTTGAAATTTTCATAAAATTTTCATATTGATATAAAAAAAGTTGACCATTTTTTATATTTTTTTGCATAATATGTTATTCAAAAATTTAATTAAAATTATTTTTTTTTTCGTTTTTAGTCCCACTTGGTAACATTTTCAATTTTTTTTATATAAAATTACCTAGAAAATTTTCATAAAAAGTCTTGAAATTTTCATATTGATATAAAAAAAGTTGACCATTTTTTATATTTTTTTGCATAATATGTTATTCAAAAATTTAATTAAAATTATTTTTTTTTTTTTTCGTTTTTAGTCCCACTTGGTAACATTTTCAATTTTTTTTATATAAAATTACCTAGAAAATTTTCATAAAAAGTCTTGAAATTTTCATATTGATATAAAAAAAGTTGACCATTTTTTAGATTTTTTTGCATAATATGTTATTCAAAAATTTAATTAAAATTATTTTTTTTTTCGTTTTTAGTCCCACTTGGTAACATTTTCAATTTTTTTTATATAAAATTACCTAGAAAATTTTCATAAAAGTCTTGAAATTTTCATATTGATATAAAAAAAGTTGACCATTTTTTAGATTTTTTTGCATAATATGTTATTCAAAAATTTAATTAAAATTATTTTTTTTTTCGTTTTTAGTCCCACTTGGTAACATTTTCAATTTTTTTGATATAAAATTACCTAGAAAATTTTCATAAAAAGTCTTGAAATTTTCATAAAATTTTCATATTGATATAAAAAAAGTTGACCATTTTTTATATTTTTTTGCATAATATATTATTCAAAAATTTAATTAAAATTATTTTTTTTTTCGTTTTTAGTCCCACTTGGTAACATTTTCAATTTTTTTTATATAAAATTACCTAGAAAATTTTCATAAAAAGTCTTGAAATTTTCATATTGATATAAAAAAAGTTGACCATTTTTTATATTTTTTTGCATAATATGTTATTCAAAAATTTAATTAAAATTATTTTTTTTTTTCGTTTTTAGTCCCACTTGGTAACATTTTCAATTTTTTTTATATAAAATTACCTAGAAAATTTTCATAAAAGTCTTGAAATTTTCATATTGATATAAAAAAAGTTGACCATTTTTTATATTTTTTTGCATAATATGTTATTCAAAAATTTAATTAAAATTATTTTTTTTTTTTTTCGTTTTTAGTCCCACTTGGTAACATTTTCAATTTTTTTTATATAAAATTACCTAGAAAATTTTCATAAAAAGTCTTGAAATTTTCATATATATATAAAAAAAGTTGACCATTTTTTAGATTTTTTTGCATAATATGTTATTCAAAAATTTAATTAAAATTATTTTTTTTTTCGTTTTTAGTCCCACTTGGTAACATTTTCAATTTTTTTTATATAAAATTACCTAGAAAATTTTCATAAAAGTCTTGAAATTTTCATATTGATATAAAAAAAGTTGACCATTTTTTATATTTTTTTGCATAATATGTTATTCAAAAATTTAATTAAAATTATTTTTTTTTTCGTTTTTAGTCCCACTTGGTAACATTTTCAATTTTTTTTATATAAAATTACCTAGAAAATTTTCATAAAAAGTCTTGAAATTTTCATATTGATATAAAAAAAGTTGACCATTTTTTATATTTTTTTGCATAATATGTTATTCAAAAATTTAATTAAAATTATTTTTTTTTTTTTCGTTTTTAGTCCCACTTAGTAACATTTTCAATTTTTTTTATATAAAATTACCTAGAAAATTTTCATAAAAAGTCTTGAAATTTTCATATTGATATAAAAAAAGTTGACCATTTTTTAGATTTTTTTGCATAATATGTTATTCAAAAATTTAATTAAAATTATTTTTTTTTTCGTTTTTAGTCCCACTTGGTAACATTTTCAATTTTTTTTATATAAAATTACCTAGAAAATTTTCATAAAAGTCTTGAAATTTTCATATTGATATAAAAAAAGTTGACCATTTTTTATATTTTTTTGCATAATATGTTATTCAAAAATTTAATTAAAATTATTTTTTTTTTTTTTCGTTTTTAGTCCCACTTGGTAACATTTTCAATTTTTTTTATATAAAATTACCTAGAAAATTTTCATAAAAAGTCTTGAAATTTTCATATTGATATAAAAAAAGTTGACCATTTTTTAGATTTTTTTGCATAATATGTTATTCAAAAATTTAATTAAAATTATTTTTTTTTTTCGTTTTTAGTCCCACTTGGTAACATTTTCAATTTTTTTTATATAAAATTACCTAGAAAATTTTCATAAAAGTCTTGAAATTTTCATATTGATATAAAAAAAGTTGACCATTTTTTATATTTTTTTGCATAATATGTTATTCAAAAATTTAATTAAAATTATTTTTTTTTTTTTCGTTTTTAGTCCCACTTGGTAACATTTTCAATTTTTTTTATATAAAATTACCTAGAAAATTTTCATAAAAAGTCTTGAAATTTTCATATTGATATAAAAAAAAGTTGACCATTTTTTAGATTTTTTTGCATAATATGTTATTCAAAAATTTAATTAAAATTATTTTTTTTTTCGTTTTTAGTCCCACTTGGTAACATTTTCAATTTTTTTTATATAAAATTACCTAGAAAATTTTCATAAAAAGTCTTGAAATTTTCATATTGATATAAAAAAAGTTGACCATTTTTTAGATTTTTTTGCATAATATGTTATTCAAAAATTTAATTAAAATTATTTTTTTTTTCGTTTTTAGTCCCACTTGGTAACATTTTCAATTTTTTTGATATAAAATTACCTAGAAAATTTTCATAAAAGTCTTGAAATTTTCATATTGATATAAAAAAAGTTGACCATTTTTTAGATTTTTTTGCATAATATGTTATTCAAAAATTTAATTAAAATTATTTTTTTTTTCGTTTTTAGTCCCACTTGGTAACATTTTCAATTTTTTTGATATAAAATTACCTAGAAAATTTTCATAAGAAGTCTTGAAATTTTCATAAAATTTTCATATTGATATAAAAAAAGTTGACCATTTTTTATATTTTTTTGCATAATATGTTATTCAAAAATTTAATTAAAATTATTTTTTTTTTCGTTTTTAGTCCCACTTGGTAACATTTTCAATTTTATTTATATAAAATTACCTAGAAAATTTTCATAAAAGTCTTGAAATTTTCATATTGATATAAAAAAAGTTGACCATTTTTTATATTTTTTTGCATAATATGTTATTCAAAAATTTAATTAAAATTATTTTTTTTTTTTTCGTTTTTAGTCCCACTTGGTAACATTTTCAATTTTTTTTATATAAAATTACCTAGAAAATTTTCATAAAAAGTCTTGAAATTTTCATATTGATATAAAAAAAGTTGACCATTTTTTAGATTTTTTTGCATAATATGTTATTCAAAAATTTAATTAAAATTATTTTTTTTTTCGTTTTTAGTCCCACTTGGTAACATTTTCAATTTTTTTTATATAAAATTACCTAGAAAATTTTCATAAAAGTCTTGAAATTTTCATATTGATATAAAAAAAGTTGACCATTTTTTATATTTTTTTGCATAATATGTTATTCAAAATTTAATTAAAATTATTTTTTTTTTTTTCGTTTTTAGTCCCACTTGGTAACATTTTCAATTTTTTTTATATAAAATTACCTAGAAAATTTTCATAAAAAGTCTTGAAATTTTCATATTGATATAAAAAAAGTTGACCATTTTTAGATTTTTTTGCATAATATGTTATTCAAAAATTTAATTAAAATTATTTTTTTTTTCGTTTTTAGTCCCACTTGGTAACATTTTCAATTTTTTTTATATAAAATTACCTAGAAAATTTTCATAAAAGTCTTGAAATTTTCATATTGATATAAAAAAAGTTAACCATTTTTTAGATTTTTTTGCATAATATGTTATTCAAAAATTTAATTAAAATTATTTTTTTTTTCGTTTTTAGTCCCACTTGGTAACATTTTCAATTTTTTTGATATAAAATTACCTAGAAAATTTTCATAAAAAGTCTTGAAATTTTCATAAAATTTTCATATTGATATAAAAAAAGTTGACCATTTTTTATATTTTTTTGCATAATATGTTATTCAAAAATTTAATTAAAATTATTTTTTTTTTTTCGTTTTTAGTCCCACTTGGTAACATTTTCAATTTTTTTTATATAAAAATTACCTAGAAAATTTTCATAAAAAGTCTTGAAATTTTCATATTGATATAAAAAAAGTTGACCATTTTTTATATTTTTTTGCATAATATGTTATTCAAAAATTTAATTAAAATTATTTTTTTTTTTTTTCGTTTTTAGTCCCACTTGGTAACATTTTCAATTTTTTTTATATAAAATTACCTAGAAAATTTTCATAAAAAGTCTTGAAATTTTCATATTGATATAAAAAAAGTTGACCATTTTTTAGATTTTTTTGCATAATATGTTATTCAAAAATTTAATTAAAATTATTTTTTTTTTCGTTTTTAGTCCCACTTGGTAACATTTTCAAATTTTTTCATATAAAATTACCTAGAAAATTTTCATAAAAAGTCTTGAAATTTTCATAAAATTTTCATATTGATATAAAAAAAGTTGACCATTTTTTATATTTTTTTGCATAATATGTTATTCAAAAATTTAATTAAAATTATTTTTTTTTTCGTTTTTAGTCCCACTTGGTAACATTTTCAATTTTTTTTATATAAAATTACCTAGAAAATTTTCATAAAAAGTCTTGAAATTTTCATATTGATATAAAAAAAGTTGACCATTTTTTATATTTTTTTGCATAATATGTTATTCAAAAATTTAATTAAAATTATTTTTTTTTTTCGTTTTTAGTCCCACTTGGTAACATTTTCAATTTTTTTTATATAAAATTACCTAGAAAATTTCATAAAAAGTCTTGAAATTTTCATATTGATATAAAAAAAGTTGACCATTTTTTATATTTTTTTGCATAATATGTTATTCAAAAATTTAATTAAAATTATTTTTTTTTTTTCGTTTTTAGTCCCACTTGGTAACATTTTCAATTTTTTTTATATAAAATTACCTAGAAAATTTTCATAAAAAGTCTTGAAATTTTCATATTGATATAAAAAAAGTTGACCATTTTTTAGATTTTTTTGCATAATATGTTATTCAAAAATTTAATTAAAATTATTTTTTTTTTTCGTTTTTAGTCCCACTTGGTAACATTTTCAATTTTTTTATATAAAATTACCTAGAAAATTTTCATAAAAGTCTTGAAATTTTCATATTGATATAAAAAAAGTTGACCATTTTTTAGATTTTTTGCATAATATGTTATTCAAAAATTTAATTAAAATTATTTTTTTTTTCGTTTTTAGTCCCACTTGGTAACATTTTCAATTTTTTTGATATAAAATTACCTAGAAAATTTTCATAAAAAGTCTTGAAATTTCATAAAATTTTCATATTGATATAAAAAAAGTTGACCATTTTTTATATTTTTTTGCATAATATGTTATTCAAAAATTTAATTAAAATTATTTTTTTTTTCGTTTTTAGTCCCGTTGGTAACATTTTCAATTTTTTTTATATAAAATTACCTAGAAAATTTTCATAAAAAGTCTTGAAATTTTCATATTGATATAAAAAAAGTTGACCATTTTTTATATTTTTTTGCATAATATGTTATTCAAAAATTTAATTAAAATTATTTTTTTTTTTTCGTTTTTAGTCCCACTTGGTAACATTTTCAATTTTTTTTATATAAAATTACCTAGAAAATTTTCATAAAAAGTCTTGAAATTTTCATATTGATATAAAAAAAGTTGACCATTTTTTAGATTTTTTTGCATAATATGTTATTCAAAAATTTAATTAAAATTATTTTTTTTTTCGTTTTTAGTCCCACTTGGTAACATTTTCAATTTTTTTTATATAAAATTACCTAGAAAATTTTCATAAAAGTCTTGAAATTTTCATATTGATATAAAAAAAGTTGACCATTTTTAGATTTTTTTGCATAATATGTTATTCAAAAATTTAATTAAAATTATTTTTTTTTTCGTTTTTAGTCCCACTTGGTAACATTTTCAATTTTTTTGATATAAAATTACCTAGAAAATTTTCATAAAAGTCTTGAAATTTTCATATTGATATAAAAAAAGTTGACCATTTTTTATATTTTTTTGCATAATATGTTATTCAAAAATTTAATTAAAATTATTTTTTTTTTTTTTCGTTTTTAGTCCCACTTGGTAACATTTTCAATTTTTTTTATATAAAATTACCTAGAAAATTTTCATAAAAAGTCTTGAAATTTTCATATTGATATAAAAAAAGTTGACCATTTTTTAGATTTTTTTGCATAATATGTTATTCAAAAATTTAATTAAAATTATTTTTTTTTTCGTTTTTAGTCCCACTTGGTAACATTTTCAATTTTTTTTATATAAAATTACCTAGAAAATTTTCATAAAAGTCTTGAAATTTTCATATTGATATAAAAAAAGTTGACCATTTTTTATATTTTTTTGCATAATATGTTATTCAAAAATTTAATTAAAATTATTTTTTTTTTTTCGTTTTTAGTCCCACTTGGTAACATTTTCAATTTTTTTTATATAAAAATTACCTAGAAAATTTTCATAAAAAGTCTTGAAATTTTCATATTGATATAAAAAAAAGTTGACCATTTTTTATATTTTTTTGCATAATATGTTATTCAAAAATTTAATTAAAATTATTTTTTTTTTTTTCGTTTTTAGTCCCACTTGGTAACATTTTCAAATTTTTTCATATAAAATTACCTAGAAAATTTTCATAAAAAGTCTTGAAATTTTCATAAAATTTTCATATTGATATAAAAAAAGTTGACCATTTTTTATATTTTTTTGCATAATATGTTATTCAAAAATTTAATTAAAATTATTTTTTTTTTCGTTTTTAGTCCCACTTGGTAACATTTTCAATTTTTTTTATATAAAATTACCTAGAAAATTTTCATAAAAAGTCTTGAAATTTTCATATTGATATAAAAAAAGTTGACCATTTTTTATATTTTTTTGCATAATATGTTATTCAAAAATTTAATTAAAATTATTTTTTTTTTCGTTTTTAGTCCCACTTGGTAACATTTTCAATTTTTTTTATATAAAATTACCTAGAAAATTTTCATAAAAAGTCTTGAAATTTTCATATTGATATAAAAAAAGTTGACCATTTTTTATATTTTTTTGCATAATATGTTATTCAAAAATTTAATTAAAATTATTTTTTTTTTTTTCGTTTTTAGTCCCACTTGGTAACATTTTCAATTTTTTTTATATAAAATTACCTAGAAAATTTTCATAAAAAGTCTTGAAATTTTCATATTGATATAAAAAAAGTTGACCATTTTTTAGATTTTTTTGCATAATATGTTATTCAAAAATTTAATTAAAATTATTTTTTTTTTCGTTTTTAGTCCCACTTGGTAACATTTTCAATTTTTTTTATATAAAATTACCTAGAAAATTTTCATAAAAGTCTTGAAATTTTCATATTGATATAAAAAAAGTTGACCATTTTTTAGATTTTTTTGCATAATATGTTATTCAAAAATTTAATTAAAATTATTTTTTTTTTCGTTTTTAGTCCCACTTGGTAACATTTTCAATTTTTTTGATATAAAATTACCTAGAAAATTTTCATAAAAAGTCTTGAAATTTTCATAAAATTTTCATATTGATATAAAAAAAGTTGACCATTTTTTATATTTTTTTGCATAATATGTTATTCAAAAATTTAATTAAAATTATTTTTTTTTTCGTTTTTAGTCCCCTTGGTAACATTTTCAATTTTTTTTATATAAAATTACCTAGAAAATTTTCATAAAAAGTCTTGAAATTTTCATATTGATATAAAAAAAGTTGACCATTTTTTATATTTTTTTGCATAATATGTTATTCAAAAATTTAATTAAAATTATTTTTTTTTTTTCGTTTTTAGTCCCACTTGGTAACATTTTCAATTTTTTTTATATAAAATTACCTAGAAAATTTTCATAAAAAGTCTTGAAATTTTCATATTGATATAAAAAAAGTTGACCATTTTTTAGATTTTTTTGCATAATATGTTATTCAAAAATTTAATTAAAATTATTTTTTTTTTCGTTTTTAGTCCCACTTGGTAACATTTTCAATTTTTTTTATATAAAATTACCTAGAAAATTTTCATAAAAGTCTTGAAATTTTCATATTGATATAAAAAAAGTTGACCATTTTTTAGATTTTTTTGCATAATATGTTATTCAAAAATTTAATTAAAATTATTTTTTTTTTCGTTTTTAGTCCCACTTGGTAACATTTTCAATTTTTTTTATATAAAATTACCTAGAAAATTTTCATAAAAGTCTTGAAATTTTCATATTGATATAAAAAAAGTTGACCATTTTTTTATATTTTTTGCATAATATGTTATTCAAAAATTTAATTAAAATTATTTTTTTTTTTTTCGTTTTTAGTCCCACTTGGTAACATTTTCAATTTTTTTTATATAAAATTACCTAGAAAATTTTCATAAAAAGTCTTGAAATTTTCATATTGATATAAAAAAAGTTGACCATTTTTTAGATTTTTTTGCATAATATGTTATTCAAAAATTTAATTAAAATTATTTTTTTTTTCGTTTTTAGTCCCACTTGGTAACATTTTCAATTTTTTTTATATAAAATTACCTAGAAAATTTTCATAAAAGTCTTGAAATTTTCATATTGATATAAAAAAAGTTGACCATTTTTTAGATTTTTTTGCATAATATGTTATTCAAAAATTTAATTAAATTATTTTTTTTTTTCGTTTTTAGTCCCACTTGGTAACATTTTCAAATTTTTTTATATAAAATTACCTAGAAAATTTTCATAAAAAGTCTTGAAATTTTCATATTGATATAAAAAAAGTTGACCATTTTTTAGATTTTTTTGCATAATATGTTATTCAAAAATTTAATTAAAATTATTTTTTTTTTCGTTTTTAGTCCCACTTGGTAACATTTTCAATTTTTTTTATAAAAAATTACCTAGAAAATTTTCATAAAAGTCTTGAAATTTTCATATTGATATAAAAAAAGTTGACCATTTTTTAGATTTTTTTGCATAATATGTTATTTAAAAATTTAATTAAAATTATTTTTTTTCGTTTTTAGTCCCACTTGGTAACATTTTCAATTTTTTTTATATAAAATTACCTAGAAAATTTTCATAAAAAGTCTTGAAATTTTCATATTGATATAAAAAAAGTTGACCATTTTTTATATTTTTTTGCATAATATGTTATTCAAAAATTTAATTAAAATTATTTTTTTTTTCGTTTTTAGTCCCACTTGGTAACATTTTCAATTTTTTTTATATAAAATTACCTAGAAAATTTTCATAAAAAGTCTTGAAATTTTCATATTGATATAAAAAAAGTTGACCATTTTTTAGATTTTTTTGCATAATATGTTATTCAAAAATTTAATTAAAATTATTTTTTTTTTCGTTTTTAGTCCCACTTGGTAACATTTTCAATTTTTTTTATATAAAATTACCTAGAAAATTTTCATAAAAGTCTTGAAATTTTCATATTGATATAAAAAAAGTTGACCATTTTTTATATTTTTTTGCATAATATGTTATTCAAAAATTTAATTAAAATTATTTTTTTTTTTTTCGTTTTTAGTCCCACTTGGTAACATTTTCAATTTTTTTTATATAAAATTACCTAGAAAATTTTCATAAAAAGTCTTGAAATTTTCATATTGATATAAAAAAAGTTGACCATTTTTTAGATTTTTTTGCATAATATGTTATTCAAAAATTTAATTAAAATTATTTTTTTTTTCGTTTTTAGTCCCACTTGGTAACATTTTCAATTTTTTTTATATAAAATTACCTAGAAAATTTTCATAAAAGTCTTGAAATTTTCATATTGATATAAAAAAAGTTGACCATTTTTTATATTTTTTTGCATAATATGTTATTCAAAAATTTAATTAAAATTATTTTTTTTTTTTTCGTTTTTAGTCCCACTTGGTAACATTTTCAATTTTTTTGATATAAAATTACCTATAAAATTTTCATAAAAAGTCTTGAAATTTTCATAAAATTTTCATATTGATATAAAAAAAGTTGACCATTTTTTAGATTTTTTTGCATAATATGTTATTCAAAAATTTAATTAAAATTATTTTTTTTTTTTTCGTTTTTAGTCCCACTTGGTAACATTTTCAATTTTTTTTTATATAAAATTACCTAGAAAATTTTCATAAAAAGTCTTGAAATTTTCATATTGATATAAAAAAAGTTGACCATTTTTTAGATTTTTTTGCATAATATGTTATTCAAAAATTTAATTAAAATTATTTTTTTTTTTCGTTTTTAGTCCCACTTGGTAACATTTTCAATTTTTTTTATATAAAATTACCTAGAAAATTTTCATAAAAGTCTTGAAATTTTCATATTGATATAAAAAAAGTTGACCATTTTTTAGATTTTTTTGCATAATATGTTATTTAAAAATTTAATTAAAATTATTTTTTTTTCGTTTTTAGTCCCACTTGGTAACATTTTCAATTTTTTTTATATAAAATTACCTAGAAAATTTTCATAAAAAGTCTTGAAATTTTCATATTGATATAAAAAAAGTTGACCATTTTTTATATTTTTTTGCATAATATGTTATTCAAAAATTTAATTAAAATTATTTTTTTTTTTCGTTTTTAGTCCCACTTGGTAACATTTTCAATTTTTTTTATATAAAATTACCTAGAAAATTTTCATAAAAAGTCTTGAAATTTTCATATTGATATAAAAAAAGTTGACCATTTTTTAGATTTTTTTGCATAATATGTTATTCAAAAATTTAATTAAAATTATTTTTTTTTTCGTTTTTAGTCCCACTTGGTAACATTTTCAATTTTTTTTATATAAAATTACCTAGAAAATTTTCATAAAAGTCTTGAAATTTTCATATTGATATAAAAAAAGTTGACCATTTTTTATATTTTTTTGCATAATATGTTATTCAAAAATTTAATTAAAATTATTTTTTTTTTTTCGTTTTTAGTCCCACTTGGTAACATTTTCAATTTTTTTTATATAAAATTACCTAGAAAATTTTCATAAAAAGTCTTGAAATTTTCATATTGATATAAAAAAAGTTGACCATTTTTTAGATTTTTTTGCATAATATGTTATTCAAAAATTTAATTAAAATTATTTTTTTTTTCGTTTTTAGTCCCACTTGGTAACATTTTCAATTTTTTTTATATAAAATTACCTAGAAAATTTTCATAAAAGTCTTGAAATTTTCATATTGATATAAAAAAAGTTGACCATTTTTTATATTTTTTTGCATAATATGTTATTCAAAAATTTAATTAAAATTATTTTTTTTTTTTTCGTTTTTAGTCCCACTTGGTAACATTTTCAATTTTTTTTATATAAAATTACCTAGAAAATTTTCATAAAAAGTCTTGAAATTTTCATATTGATATAAAAAAAGTTGACCATTTTTTAGATTTTTTTGCATAATATGTTATTCAAAAATTTAATTAAAATTATTTTTTTTTCGTTTTTAGTCCCACTTGGTAACATTTTCAATTTTTTTTATATAAAATTACCTAGAAAATTTTCATAAAAGTCTTGAAATTTTCATATTGATATAAAAAAAGTTGACCATTTTTTAGATTTTTTTGCATATTATGTTATTCAAAAATTTAATTAAAATTATTTTTTTTTCGTTTTTAGTCCCACTTGGTAACATTTTCAATTTTTTTTATATAAAATTACCTAGAAAGTTTTCATAAAAGTCTTGAAATTTTCATATTGATATAAAAAAAGTTGACCATTTTTTAGATTTTTTTGCATAATATGTTATTCAAAAATTTAATTAAAATTATTTTTTTTTTCGTTTTTAGTCCCACTTGGTAACATTTTCAATTTTTTTGATATAAAATTACCTAGAAAATTTTCATAAAAAGTCTTGAAATTTTCATAAAATTTTCATATTGATATAAAAAAAGTTGACCATTTTTTATATTTTTTTGCATAATATGTTATTCAAAAATTTAATTAAAATTATTTTTTTTTTTCGTTTTTAGTCCCACTTGGTAACATTTTCAATTTTTTTTATATAAAATTACCTAGAAAATTTTCATAAAAAGTCTTGAAATTTTCATATTGATATAAAAAAAGTTGACCATTTTTTATATTTTTTTGCATAATATGTTATTCAAAAATTTAATTAAAATTATTTTTTTTTTTTTCGTTTTTAGTCCCACTTGGTAACATTTTCAATTTTTTTTATATAAAATTACCTAGAAAATTTTCATAAAAAGTCTTGAAATTTTCATATTGATATAAAAAAAGTTGACCATTTTTTAGATTTTTTTGCATAATATGTTATTCAAAAATTTAATTAAAATTATTTTTTTTTTTCGTTTTTAGTCCCACTTGGTAACATTTTCAATTTTTTTTATATAAAATTACCTAGAAAATTTTCATAAAAGTCTTGAAATTTTCATATTGATATAAAAAAAGTTGACCATTTTTTAGATTTTTTTGCATAATATGTTATTCAAAAATTTAATTAAAATTATTTTTTTTTTCGTTTTTAGTCCCACTTGGTAACATTTTCAATTTTTTTGATATAAAATTACCTAGAAAATTTTCATAAAAAGTCTTGAAATTTTCATAAAATTTTCATATTGATATAAAAAAAGTTGACCATTTTTTATATTTTTTTGCATATGTTATTCAAAAATTTAATTAAAATTATTTTTTTTTTCGTTTTTAGTCCCACTTGGTAACATTTTCAATTTTTTTTATATAAAATTACCTAGAAAATTTTCATAAAAAGTCTTGAAATTTTCATAAAATTTTCATATTGATATAAAAAAAGTTGACCATTTTTTATATTTTTTTGCATAATATGTTATTCAAAAATTTAATTAAAATTATTTTTTTTTTTTCGTTTTTAGTCCCACTTGGTAACATTTTCAATTTTTTTTATATAAAATTACCTAGAAAATTTTCATAAAAAGTCTTGAAATTTTCATATTGATATAAAAAAAGTTGACCATTTTTTAGATTTTTTTGCATAATATGTTATTCAAAAATTTAATTAAAATTATTTTTTTTTTCGTTTTTAGTCCCACTTGGTAACATTTTCAATTTTTTTTATATAAAATTACCTAGAAAATTTTCATAAAAGTCTTGAAATTTTCATATTGATATAAAAAAAGTTGACCATTTTTTAGATTTTTTTGCATAATATGTTATTCAAAAATTTAATTAAAATTATTTTTTTTTTCGTTTTTAGTCCCACTTGGTAACATTTTCAATTTTTTTGATATAAAATTACCTAGAAAATTTTCATAAAAAGTCTTGAAATTTTCATATTGATATAAAAAAAGTTGACCATTTTTTAGATTTTTTTGCATAATATGTTATTCAAAAATTTAATTAAAATTATTTTTTTTTTTTCGTTTTTAGTCCCACTTGGTAACATTTTCAATTTTTTTTATATAAAATTACCTAGAAAATTTTCATAAAAAGTCTTGAAATTTTCATATTGATATAAAAAAAGTTGACCA
The DNA here is from genome assembly GCF_945859705.1 of Episyrphus balteatus. Lineage (NCBI taxonomy): Eukaryota > Metazoa > Arthropoda > Insecta > Diptera > Syrphidae > Episyrphus > Episyrphus balteatus. Next base: position 6,255 of record NW_026605119.1, on the reverse strand, counting down.
TTTTTTAGATTTTGTTGCATAATATGTTATTCAAAAATTTAATTAAAATTATTTTTTTTTTCGTTTTTAGTCCCACTTGGTAACATTTTCAATTTTTTTTATATAAAATTACCTAGAAAATTTTCATAAAAGTCTTGAAATTTTCATATTGATATAAAAAAAGTTGACCATTTTTTAGATTTTTTTGCATAATATGTTATTCAAAAATTTAATTAAAATTATTTTTTTTTTCGTTTTTAGTCCCACTTGGTAACATTTTCAATTTTTTTGAATAAAATTAAGTAGAAAATTTTCATAAAAAGTCTTGAAATTTTCATAAAATTTTCATATTGATATAAAAAAAGTTGACCATTTTTTATATTTTTTTGCATAATATGTTATTCAAAAATTTAATTAAAATAATTTCTTTTTTTCGTTTTTAGTCCCACTTGGTAACATTTTCAAATTTTTTCATATAAAATTACCTAGAAAATTTTCATAAAAAGTCTTGAAATTTTCATAAAATTTTCATATTGATATAAAAAAAGTTGACCATTTTTTATATTTTTTTGCATAATATGTTATTCAAAAATTTAATTAAAATTATTTTTTTTTTCCTTTTTAGTAGCACTTGGTAACAGTTTCAAATTTTTTTTTGTATAAAATTACCTAGAAAATTTTCATAAAAAGTCTTGAAATTTTCATAAAATTTTCATATTGATATAAAAAAAGTTGACCATTTTTTATATTTTTTTGCATAATATGTTATTCAAAAATTTAATTAAAATCATTTTTTTTTTTTCGCTTTTAGTCCCATTTGGTAACATTTTCAATTTTTTTGATATAAAATTACCTAGAAAATTTTCATAAAAAGTCTTGAAATTTTCATAAAATTTTCATATTGATATAAAAAAAGTTGACCATTTTTTATATTTTTTTGCATAATATGTTATTCAAAAATTTAATTAAAATTATTTTTTTTTTCGTTTTTAGTCCCACTTGGTAACATTTTCAATTTTTTTTATATAAAATTACCTAGAAAATTTTCATAAAAAGTCTTGAAATTTTCATATTGATATAAAAAAAGTTGACCATTTTTTATATTTTTTTGCATAATATGTTATTCAAAAATTTAATTAAAATAATTTTTTTTTTTCGTTTTTAGTCCCACTTGGTAACATTTTCAATTTTTTTTATATAAAATTACCTAGAAAATTTTCATAAAAAGTCTTGAAATTTTCATATTGATATAAAAAAAGTTGACCATTTTTTAGATTTTTTTGCATAATATGTTATTAAAAAATTTAATTAAAATTATTTTTTTTTTTCGTTTTTAGTCCCACTTGGTAACATTTTCAATTTTTTTTATATAAAATTACCTAGAAAATTTTCATAAAAGTCTTGAAATTTTCATATTGATATAAAAAAAGTTGACCATTTTTTAGATTTTTTTGCATAATATGTTATTCAAAAATTTAATTAAAATTATTTTTTTTTTCGTTTTTAGTCCCACTTGGTAACATTTTCAATTTTTTTTGATATAAAATTACCTAGAAAATTTTCATAAAAAGTCTTGAAATTTTCATAAAATTTTCATATTGATATAAAAAAAGTTGACCATTTTTTATATTTTTTTGCATAATATGTTATTCAAAAATTTAATTAAAATTATTTTTTTTTTCGTTTTTAGTCCCACTTGGTAACATTTTCAATTTTTTTTATATAAAATTACCTAGAAAATTTTCATAAAAAGTCTTGAAATTTTCATATTGATATAAAAAAAGTTGACCATTTTTTATATTTTTTTGCATAATATGTTATTCAAAAATTTAATTAAAATTATTTTTTTTTTTTTCGTTTTTAGTCCCACTTGGTAACATTTTCAATTTTTTTTTTATATAAAATTACCTAGAAAATTTTCATAAAAAGTCTTGAAATTTTCATATTGATATAAAAAAAGTTGACCATTTTTTAGATTTTTTTGCATAATATGTTATTCAAAAATTTAATTAAAATTATTTTTTTTTTCGTTTTTAGTCCCACTTGGTAACATTTTCAATTTTTTTTATATAAAATTACCTAGAAAATTTTCATAAAAGTCTTGAAATTTTCATATTGATATAAAAAAAGTTGACCATTTTTTAGATTTTTTTTGCATAATATGTTATTAAAAAATTTAATTAAAATTATTTTTTTTTTCGTTTTTAGTCCCACTTGGTAACATTTTCAATTTTTTTTATATAAAATTACCTAGAAAATTTTCATAAAAGTCTTGAAATTTTCATATTGATATAAAAAAAGTTGACCATTTTTTAGATTTTTTTTGCATAATATGTTATTCAAAAATTTAATTAAAATTATTTTTTTTTTCGTTTTTAGTCCCACTTGGTAACATTTTCAATTTTTTTGATATAAAATTACCTAGAAAATTTTCATAAAAAGTCTTGAAATTTTCATAAAATTTTCATATTGATATAAAAAAAGTTGACCATTTTTTATATTTTTTTGCATAATATGTTATTCAAAAATTTAATTAAATTATTTTTTTTTTCGTTTTTAGTCCCACTTGGTAACATTTTCAATTTTTTTTATATAAAATTACCTAGAAAATTTTCATAAAAAGTCTTGAAATTTTCATATTGATATAAAAAAAGTTGACCATTTTTTATATTTTTTTGCATAATATGTTATTCAAAAATTTAATTAAAATTATTTTTTTTTTTTCGTTTTTAGTCCCACTTGGTAACATTTTCAATTTTTTTTTATATAAAATTACCTAGAAAATTTTCATAAAAAGTCTTGAAATTTTCATATTGATATAAAAAAAGTTGACCATTTTTTATATTTTTTTGCATAATATGTTATTCAAAAATTTAATTAAAATTATTTTTTTTTTCGTTTTTAGTCCCACTTGGTAACATTTTCAATTTTTTTTATATAAAATTACCTAGAAAATTTTCATAAAAGTCTTGAAATTTTCATATTGATATAAAAAAAGTTGACCATTTTTTATATTTTTTTGCATAATATGTTATTCAAAAATTTAATTAAAATTATTTTTTTTTTTTTCGTTTTTAGTCCCACTTGGTAACATTTTCAATTTTTTTTATATAAAATTACCTAGAAAATTTTCATAAAAAGTCTTGAAATTTTCATATATATATAAAAAAAGTTGACCATTTTTTAGATTTTTTTGCATAATATGTTATTCAAAAATTTAATTAAAATTATTTTTTTTTTCGTTTTTAGTCCCACTTGGTAACATTTTCAATTTTTTTTTATATAAAATTACCTAGAAAATTTTCATAAAAGTCTTGAAATTTTCATATTGATATAAAAAAAGTTGACCATTTTTTATATTTTTTTGCATAATATGTTATTCAAAAATTTAATTAAAATTATTTTTTTTTTCGTTTTTAGTCCCACTTGGTAACATTTTCAATTTTTTTTATATAAAATTACCTAGAAAATTTTCATAAAAAGTCTTGAAATTTTCATATTGATATAAAAAAAGTTGACCATTTTTTATATTTTTTTGCATAATATGTTATTCAAAAATTTAATTAAAATTATTTTTTTTTTTTTCGTTTTTAGTCCCACTTGGTAACATTTTCAATTTTTTTTATATAAAATTACCTAGAAAATTTTCATAAAAAGTCTTGAAATTTTCATATTGATATAAAAAAAAGTTGACCATTTTTTAGATTTTTTTGCATAATATGTTATTCAAAAATTTAATTAAAATTATTTTTTTTTTCGTTTTTTAGTCCCACTTGGTAACATTTTCAATTTTTTTTTATATAAAATTACCTAGAAAATTTTCATAAAAGTCTTGAAATTTTCATATTGATATAAAAAAAGTTGACCATTTTTTATATTTTTTTGCATAATATGTTATTCAAAAATTTAATTAAAATTATTTTTTTTTTTTTTCGTTTTTAGTCCCACTTGGTAACATTTTCAATTTTTTTTATATAAAATTACCTAGAAAATTTTCATAAAAAGTCTTGAAATTTTCATATTGATATAAAAAAAGTTGACCATTTTTTAGATTTTTTTTGCATAATATGTTATTCAAAAATTTAATTAAAATTATTTTTTTTTTCGTTTTTAGTCCCACTTGGTAACATTTTTCAATTTTTTTTATATAAAATTACCTAGAAAATTTTCATAAAAGTCTTGAAATTTTCATATTGATATAAAAAAAGTTGACCATTTTTTATATTTTTTTGCATAATATGTTATTCAAAAATTTAATTAAAATTATTTTTTTTTTTTTCGTTTTTAGTCCCACTTGGTAACATTTTCAATTTTTTTTATATAAAATTACCTAGAAAATTTTCATAAAAAGTCTTGAAATTTTCATATTGATATAAAAAAAGTTGACCATTTTTTAGATTTTTTTGCATAATATGTTATTCAAAAATTTAATTAAAATTATTTTTTTTTTCGTTTTTAGTCCCACTTGGTAACATTTTCAATTTTTTTTATATAAAATTACCTAGAAAATTTTCATAAAAGTCTTGAAATTTTCATATTGATATAAAAAAAGTTGACCATTTTTTAGATTTTTTTGCATAATATGTTATTCAAAAATTTAATTAAAATTATTTTTTTTTTCGTTTTTAGTCCCACTTGGTAACATTTTCAATTTTTTGATATAAAATTACCTAGAAAATTTTCATAAAAGTCTTGAAATTTTCATAAAATTTTCATATTGATATAAAAAAAGTTGACCATTTTTTATATTTTTTTGCATAATATGTTATTCAAAAATTTAATTAAAATTATTTTTTTTTTCGTTTTTAGTCCCACTTGGTAACATTTTCAATTTTTTTTATATAAAATTACCTAGAAAATTTTCATAAAAGTCTTGAAATTTTCATATTGATATAAAAAAGTTGACCATTTTTTATATTTTTTTGCATAATATGTTATTCAAAAATTTAATTAAAATTATTTTTTTTTTTTTCGTTTTTAGTCCCACTTGGTAACATTTTCAATTTTTTTTATATAAAATTACCTAGAAAATTTTCATAAAAAGTCTTGAAATTTTCATATTGATATAAAAAAAGTTGACCATTTTTTAGATTTTTTTGCATAATATGTTATTCAAAAATTTAATTAAAATTATTTTTTTTTTCGTTTTTAGTCCCACTTGGTAACATTTTCAATTTTTTTTATATAAAATTACCTAGAAAATTTTCATAAAAGTCTTGAAATTTTCATATTGATATAAAAAAAGTTGACCATTTTTTATATTTTTTTGCATAATATGTTATTCAAAAATTTAATTAAAATTATTTTTTTTTTTTTTCGTTTTAGTCCCACTTGGTAACATTTTCAATTTTTTTTATATAAAATTACCTAGAAAATTTTCATAAAAAGTCTTGAAAATTTTCATATTGATATAAAAAAAGTTGACCATTTTTTAGATTTTTTTGCATAATATGTTATTCAAAAATTTAATTAAAATTATTTTTTTTTTCGTTTTTAGTCCCACTTGGTAACATTTTCAATTTTTTTGATATAAAATTACCTAGAAATTTTTCATAAAAAGTCTTGAAATTTTCATAAAATTTTCATATTGATATAAAAAAAGTTGACCATTTTTTATATTTTTTTGCATAATATGTTATTCAAAAATTTAATTAAAATTATTTTTTTTTTTCGTTTTTAGTCCCACTTGGTAACATTTTCAATTTTTTTATATATAAAAATTACCTAGAAAATTTTCATAAAAAGTCTTGAAATTTTCATATTGATATAAAAAAAGTTGACCATTTTTTATATTTTTTTGCATAATATGTTATTCAAAAATTTAATTAAAATTATTTTTTTTTTTTCGTTTTTAGTCCCACTTGGTAACATTTTCAATTTTTTTTATATAAAATTACCTAGAAAATTTTCATAAAAAGTCTTGAAATTTTCATATTGATATAAAAAAAGTTGACCATTTTTTAGATTTTTTTGCATAATATGTTATTCAAAAATTTAATTAAAATTATTTTTTTTTTCGTTTTTAGTCCCACTTGGTAACATTTTCAAATTTTTTCATATAAAATTACCTAGAAAATTTCATAAAAAGTCTTGAAATTTTCATAAAATTTTCATATTGATATAAAAAAAGTTGACCATTTTTATATTTTTTTGCATAATATGTTATTCAAAAATTTAATTAAAATTATTTTTTTTTTCCTTTTTAGTAGCACTTGGTAACAGTTTCAAATTTTTTTTTGTATAAAATTACCTAGAAAATTTTCATAAAAAGTCTTG
>NW_026605118.1:0-20891 GCF_945859705.1 Episyrphus balteatus | reverse complement strand
AATAAATTAATTCTTTCATCCTCCTTGCGTCCATGTAGTTTTCAATTTATTCTGTGAAATTTACACATGTTGTGCGGTTCAGAACGTACGGTATACGCTTAACGACTTTTTTTCAAAATTCCGAGAAAATCGGTTTTGAAAGTTGGGGTACATTTTTTTTTCGAAAAATCCCCGAATCTTTAAACGCTCCTGGAAGCTAAACCGCTTTAGAGCAATTTTTGGGAGTGATGCCAAATGATAGCTTGTGTCATGGGCCTACGCTTTGCACATTGTCAGATTTAAAAAAAATCGCCTTCCATGTTAAACCACCACATCATGCCTTTTTTTTCAGAATCGCGCCTATTTTTTTTACTTTTAAGTTCTCCCGGTTTGAGAACGCGTGGACCTACAGGAATGGGAGTTGTACCCAAATGTAGCATAGAGTCCCCGCTATCTTTTGGCATCAAAAATTTTATTCATTTTCTTCAAAATTCCACGATATAGGCGTTGGAAGTTGGGGGCGCGAAAAAAACTTCTGGGAGCTGAACGCTTTGATCTAGAGACAGTGGAGTGGTGCCATATGAAAGCTTATATTCTCAGCTACCCGATTGTGGTATAATCCGGTTTTTCGATTTTTTTCAAAATTCCGAGAAAATCGCGTTTGAAAGTTGGGGTAAAATCTTTTTTCGAAAAATCCTCGTATCTTTGAACGCTCCTGGAAGCTAAACCGCTTGAGAGCAATTTTTGGGAGTGATGCCAAATGATAGCTTGTGTCATGGGCCTACGCTTTGCACATTGTCAGATTTAAAAAAAATCGCCTTCCATGTTAAACCGCCACATCATGCCTATTTTTTCAGAATCGTGCCTATTTTCTTTTTACTTTTAAGTTCTCCCGGTTTGAGAACGCCTGGACCTACAGGGATGGGAATTGTACCCAAATGCAGGTTAAAGTCCCCGCTACCTTTTGGCATCAAACAATTTTATTTTCATTTTCTTCAAAATTCCGCGATATAGTCGTTGGAACGCTTTGATCTAGAGACAGGGGAGTGGTGCCATATGAAAGCTTATATTCTCAGCTAGCCGATAGTGGTATAATCCGGTTTTTCGATTTCTTTCAAAATTCCGAGAAAATCGCGTTTGAAAGTTGGGGTAAATTTTTTTTCGAAAAATCCCCGAATCTTTGAACGCTCCTGGAAATTAAAACCGCTTGAGATCAATTTTTGGGAGTGATGCCAAATGATAGCTTGTGTCATGGGCCTACGCTTTGCACATTGTCAGATTTAAAAAAAATCGCCTTCCATGTTAAACCGCCACATCATGCCTATTTTTTCAGAATCGTGCCTATTTTTTTTTTACTTTTATGTTCTCCCGGTTTGAGAACGCGTAGACCTACAGGAATGAGAGTTGTACCCAAATGTGGGTTAGAGTCCCCGATACCTTTTGGCATCAAAAAATTTTTTTTAATTTTTTTCAAAATTCCGAGATATAGGCGTTGGAAGTTGGGGCGCTCACTTTCAGCTCAGCTCACTTTCAGCTCAGCTCAAATGAGCTAAGCTATGGTACCTAGCTCAAATTTGAGCTGAGCTGTGAGCTGAGCTGAAATGTGAGCTTTTTGCAACCCTGGCAACTTGCCACATGGAAATTACCACATGCAACTTGCCACATGCAACTTGCCACATGTAACTTGCCACATACAACTTGCCACATACGACTTGCCACATGCAACTTGCCACATGAAACATGTAACTTGCAACGTGTTGTGTGTTTTATGTTTGCCGTACTGCGGCGTACTACATTTTTAAATACTAAAGTACTGCCTACTCTAAAGGTGAAACGACAGCCCTGCTACCCAGGGTGATCGCGTCATAATCCCTTTGACATTCTTGTCAAAAAGTAAATTTTCATACCCACCCTCCCATAAGAAGTATAACTTCAAAAATGTGATTTTCTTAAAACGTGAATATTTTGCCTAGATTTGTATCGTATTCGATAGATATCGACGCAGAGAGCACAAAAATGTATTTTTTATAAGTTTTGGTCAAGTAGTTTTGTTTTTAGAGAGTTTTGAATTTGTCAACTTTTGGGTCATTTAGAGCATAAATAGAGCCAGGAAACGCATTTGAAGTGAAAAAAAATGTGATTTTCTTAAAACGTGAATATTTTGCCTAGATTTGTATCCTATTCGATAGATATGGACGCAGAGAGCACAAAAAATGTATTTTTTATAAGTTTTGGTCAAGTAGTTTTGTTTTTAGAGAGTTTTGAATTTGTCAACTTTTGGGTCATTTAGAGCATAAATAGAGCCAGGAAACGCATTTGAAGTGAAAAAAATGTGATTTTCTTAAAACGTGAATATTTTGCCTAGATTTGTATCGTATTCGATAGATATCGACGCAGAGAGCACAAAAATGTATTTTTTATAAGTTTTGGTCAAGTAGTTTTGTTTTTAGAGAGTTTTGAATTTGTCAACTTTTGGGTCATTTAGAGCATAAATAGAGCCAGGAAACGCATTTGAAGTGAAAAAAATGTGATTTTCTTAAAACGTGAATATTTTGCCTAGATTTGTATCCTATTCGATAGATATGGACGCAGAGAGCACAAAAATGTATTTTTTATAAGTTTTGGTCAAGTAGTTTTGTTTTTAGAGAGTTTTGAATTTGTCAACTTTTGGGTCATTTAGAGCATAAATAGAGCCAGGAAACGCATTTGAAGTGAAAAAAATGTGATTTTCTTAAAACGTGAATATTTTGCCTAGATTTGTGTCCTATTCGATAGATATCGACGCAGAGAGCACAAAAATGTATTTTTTATAAGTTTTGGTCAAGTAGTTTTGTTTTTAGAGAGTTTTGAATTTGTCAACTTTTGGTTCATTTAGAGCATAAATAGAGCCAGGAAACGCATTTGAAGTGAAAAAAAATGTGATTTTCTTAAGACGTGAATATTTTGCCTAGATTTGTATCCTATTCGATAGATATCGACGCAGAGAGCACAAAAATGTATTTTTTATAAGTTTTGGTCAAGTAGTTTTGTTTTTAGAGAGTTTTGAATTTGTCAACTTTTGGGTCATTTAGAGCATAAATAGAGCCAGGAAACGCATTTGAAGTGAAAAAAAATGTGATTTTCTTAAAAACGTGAATATTTTGCCTAGATTTGTATCCTATTCGATAGATATACGCAGAGAGCACAAAAATGTATTTTTTATAAGTTTTGGTCAAGTAGTTTTGTTTTTAGAGAGTTTTGAATTTGTCAACTTTTGGGTCATTTAGAGCATAAATAGAGCCAGGAAACGCATTTGAAGTGAAAAAAATGTGATTTTCTTAAAACGTGAATATTTTGCCTAGATTTGTATCCTATTCGATAGATATCGACGCAGAGAGCACAAAAATGTATTTTTTATAAGTTTTGGTCAAGTAGTTTTTGTTTTTAGAGAGTTTTGAATTTGTCAACTTTTGGGTCATTTAGAGCATAAATAGAGCCAGGAAACGCATTTGAAGTGAAAAAAATGTGATTTTCTTAAAACGTGAATATTTTGCCTAGATTTGTGTCCTATTCGATAGATATCGACGCAGAGAGCACAAAAATGTATTTTTTATAAGTTTTGGTCAAGTAGTTTTGTTTTTAGAGAGTTTTGAATTTGTCAACTTTTGGTTCATTTAGAGCATAAATAGAGCCAGGAAACGCATTTGAAGTGAAAAAAATGTGATTTTCTTAAAACGTGAATATTTTGCCTAGATTTGTATCCTATTCGATAGATATCGACGCAGAGAGCACAAAAATGTATTTTTTATAAGTTTTGGTCAAGTAGTTTTGTTTTTAGAGAGTTTTGAATTTGTCAACTTTTGGGTCATTTAGAGCATAAATAGAGCCAGGGAAACGCATTTGAAGTGAAAAAAATGTGATTTTCTTAAAACGTGAATATTTTGCCTAGATTTGTATCCTATTCGATAGATATCGACGCAGAGAGCACAAAAATGTATTTTTTATAAGTTTTTGGTCAAGTAGTTTTGTTTTTAGAGAGTTTTTGAATTTGTCAACTTTTGGGTCATTTAGAGCATAAATAGAGCCAGGAAATGCATTTGAAGTGAAAAAAAAGTGTGTGTGTACATTATGTACACGCGATTGAAGTTTTTACTTCTTACACCCTTAATAGGATTGTCAACTATAAAATTTGATGAATGATAAATATTATTGAAAAGTTGCCTGGTTTAAAAACCAGTTTTAAAATATGTAGGTACTACATTTCAATATTTTTCGTCAAATTTCAATTGATATTTGACAATCGCAATAGGGGTGTTTCTTAGTAGAGCTCAGTGTTTTGTTTGTTTTTGTTTAGGTACCTACCTGTTTACCTAACGAGTTTCATTCTTGCTAATAAATGCAATGAGGAATTTTTTGGATTTTATAGTTATTCAATATACAATATAGATAGGTCCTCATGTTAAAAATTTTCCATTTTCTTTTGGCCAAATTTACTCGAGGATTTGCCTGCAGTGAATCGAGTACATCTCTGGTTAGGATATCCAATTTCGGTGGCAATGGCTCTATTGATTCCTCTTGTTTAGACTTTGATGCAGATGGATTGTCACTCATAATGCGGTGATTTAAAAAAATTCACACTAAATTAGGTATATTTGAATAAATTCCATCTTTTTCAAATTTGAATTTCTAAAAAAAAAACTACACAAAAACAAACTTGTCACAATGACAGCTCCCGTTAAAACCTGTCATGTTTAAATGAACGAGTTCAGCGAAGGCATAAAAATGTACACACCTAAGGCCTCGCCTCCATTAACCTGGGCCTGTTTTCTTGAAATGTAGACCTGAACAGAATGCGTCGCTCGTGGTTCGGCGACTAAATTGACAGCTATCAAAAAATTCGCTTTCTAAAATCAACGAAGAATGAGTGAACAGAATACAATTGCGCGGCCAACTATCAAATTACCTATAAAAAAAAGAAACATATTTTTTCGATGAAAAATTCAATGCTTAAAGCCTGGTACGCTGCTCGCGCTAAATTTTAGCTCCCATACAAATTATCGAAAAATTTTATCTCAGCTAAAATGGATCCCATACAAATTATCGATAACTTGTATGGGAATTTTATCTCGGCTAAAATTTAGCGCGAGCAGCGTACCAGGCTTAAGCCCAGAGGCGTTTTTTTTATCCAGATAAGTAATAAAAAACACCTTTTCTCACAAATTTCATATTTTTGACAGCTGTTATTTAAGTTGAAGATCGACGCATTGGGCCTTACCAATAATCAAAATTAAAGCTCAGTTAAATATTTAACTGAGCTTTAAATATTTTTCCATACCAATAACCAATTTAATAGTTAGGTTAAGGGTTAACGCCACGTTAATTTTATAGTTGGGAAACTGAACTATAAACGCGCGTTTAAATGTAAACGCACGGTTTGTACTGTCATTTGACAGCAAAAAAAAACATTTATCACGTCAACAAGTTAAGCCTGGTACGCTGCTCGCGCTAAATTTTAGCCGAGATAAAATTCCCATACAAGTTATCGATAATTTGTATGGGATCCATTTTATCTCGGCTAAAAATTTTCGATAATTTGTATGGGAGCTAAAATTTAGCGCGAGCAGCGTACCAGGCTTTATTGAGAAAAATTAATAATGTTGGCGGCAATTAATTAAATAAGTAAATGGAAAAAATTTATTTGTTTATAAATATTTATCTTTTTATTAATAAATATTCATTACTTTCAGAAAAGGCTGAAAAAGAAAACTAACCCCCTGAATACAATGGTGTAGCTGTGGCTGTAGCTTGTAGCGCAAGTTGAAGAATTCTCAACTTTTTGCTCAGCTGCCGCCAACTTTTGTTGTTGTTTCCCTCGGTAAAATGTTGGCAGTACTACAAGCTACAGCCACAGCTACACCATTGTATTGAGTCAGTTAAAAAAAAACAGATCTGCAAATTTTTCATCGTCGTACTACCCGATAGATGACCTTTTTTTTATGCACTTTTGGCCTACTTGCTTGGGCTCCATTTTTTAACTTTTACAATCAAAATAAAAATATATGAAGGTATGTAGGTATTTTGTAGTTATCATTTTGTTCATTATTACATTACATGCAAAAAATGCCACTTCAATTATGTCAATTTAACAACAAATGTAATAGATCTGGTAATAGAAGCACAATAAGTTAAACGCGTGTTTATTTTGATTATTAGTACACACCCAATTTAACGCGACGGTAAAATTTAACCCGACGATACTTAAACGTGTGTTTAGTGATTCATTATTGGTAAGGCCCATTCTGTTCAGCTCTTAAATGAGTGCAAAAAATATGAAATGCTTAGAGAATATATGAGTAAAACGCTAGGGACGACTTTTAATGAGTGAAGCCTGGTACGCTGCTCGCGCTAAATTTTAGCTCCCATACAAATTATCGAAAATTTTTAGCCGAGATAAAATGGATCCCATACAAGTTATCGATAACTTGTATGGAAATTTTATCTCTCAAGCCTGGTACGCAGCTTGCGCTAAATTTTAGCTCCCATACAAATTATCGAAAAATTTTATGTGAGCTAAAATGGATCCCATACAAACTATCGATAACTTGTATGGGATCCATTTTATCTCGGCTAAAATTTAGCGCGAACAGCGTACCAGGCTTTAAGCCTGGTACGCTGCTCGCGCTAAATTTTAGCTCCCATACAAATTATCGAAAATTTTTAGCCGAGATAAAATGGATCCCATACAAGTTATCGATAGTTTGTATGGGATCCATTTTAGCTCACATAAAATTTTTCGATAATTTGTATGGGAGCTAAAATTTAGCGCGAGCAGCGTACCAGGCTTAAGCATTGAATTTTTCATCGAAAAAATATGTTTCTTTTTTTTATAGGTAATTTGATAGTTGGCCGCGCAATTGTATTCTGTTCACTCATTCTTCGTTGATTTTAGAAAGCGAATTTTTTGATAGCTGTCAATTTAGTCGCCGAACCACGAGCGACGCATTCTGTTCAGGTCTACATTTCAAGAAAACAGGCCCAGGTTAATGGAGGCGAGGCCTTAGGTGTGTACATTTTTATGCCTTCGCTGAACTCGTTCATTTAAACATGACAGGTTTTAACGGGAGCTGTCATTGTGACAAGTTTGTTTTTGTGTAGTTTTTTTTTTAGAAATTCAAATTTGAAAAAGATGGAATTTATTCAAATGTACCTAATTTAGTGTGAATTTTTTTAAATCACCGCATTATGAGTGACAATCCATCTGCATCAAAGTCTAAACAAGAGGAATCAATAGAGCCATTGCCACCGAAATTGGATATCCTAACCAGAGATGTACTCGATTCACTGCAGGCAAATCCTCGAGTAAATTTGGCCAAAAGAAAATGGAAAATTTTTAACATGAAGGGGCTCATATTGAATAACTATAAAATCCAAAAATGTAAGTCCTTTATTTAATAAAGTCAACATTATTTAATTTCAAGTCCTCATAGAATTTATTAGCAAGAATGAAACTCGTTAGGTAAACAAAAACAAACAAAACTGTTTGAAACCATGAGCACTAGGTGGAGCTACTTGCTAATCCTTTTGACAGTTCTTGTCAAAAAAGCAAATTTTCACTCCACCGCCGTAAAAGAAGTAAAACTTCAAAAATGTGATTTTCTTAAAACGTGAATATTTTGCCTAGATTTGTATCCTATTCGATAGAGATATCGACGCAGAGAGCACAAAAATGTATTTTTTATAAGTTTTGGTCAAGTAGTTTTGTTTTTAGAGAGTTTTGAATTTGTCAACTTTTGGTTCATTTAGAGCATAAATAGAGCCATTAAACGCATTTGAAGTGAAAAAAATGTGATTTTCTTAAAACGTGAATATTTTGCCTAGATTTGTATCCTATTCGATAGATATCGACGCAGAGAGCACAAAAATGTATTTTTTATAAGTTTTGGTCAAGTAGTTTTGTTTTTAGAGAGTTTTGAATTTGTCAACTTTTGGGTCATTTAGAGCATAAATAGAGCCAGGAAACGCATTTGAAGTGAAAAAAATGTGATTTTCTTAAAACGTGAATATTTTGCCTAGATTTGTATCCTATTCGATAGATATCGACGCAGAGAGCACAAAAATGTATTTTTTATAAGTTTTGGTCAAGTAGTTTTGTTTTTAGAGAGTTTTGAATTTGTCAACTTTTGGGTCATTTAGAGCATAAATAGAGCCAGGAAACGCATTTGAAGTGAAAAAAAATGTGATTTTCTTAAAACGGGAATATTTTGCCTAGATTTGTATCCTATTCGATAGATATCGACGCAGAGAGCACAAAAATGTATTTTTTATAAGTTTTGGTCAAGTAGTTTTGTTTTTAGAGAGTTTTGAATTTGTCAACTTTTGGGTCATTTAGAGCATAAATAGAGCCAGGAAACGCATTTGAAGTGAAAAAAAATGTGATTTTCTTAAAACGTGAATATTTTGCCTAGATTTGTATCCTATTCGATAGATATCGACGCAGAGAGCACAAAAATGTATTTTTTATAAGTTTTGGTCAAGTAGTTTTGTTTTTAGAGAGTTTTGAATTTGTCAACTTTTGGGTCATTTAGAGCATAAATAGAGCCAGGAAACGCATTTGAAGTGAAAAAAATGTGATTTTCTTAAAACGTGAATATTTTGCATAGATTTGTATCCTATTCGATAGATATCGACGCAGAGAGCACAAAAATGTATTTTTTATAAGTTTTGGTCAAGTAGTTTTGTTTTTAGAGAGTTTTGAATTTGTCAACTTTTGGGTCATTTAGAGCATAAATAGAGCCAGGAAACGCATTTGAAGTGAAAAAAATGTGATTTTCTTAAAACGCGAATATTTTGCCTAGATTTGTATCCTATTCGATAGATATCGACGCAGAGAGCACAAAAATGTATTTTTTATAAGTTTTGGTCAAGTAGTTTTGTTTTTAGAGAGTTTTGAATTTGTCAACTTTTGGTTCATTTAGAGCATAAATAGAGCCAGGAAACGCATTTGAAGTGAAAAAAATGTGATTTTCTTAAAACGTGAATATTTTGCCTAGATTTGTATCCTATTCGATAGATATACGCAGAGAGCACAAAAATGTATTTTTTATAAGTTTTGGTCAAGTAGTTTTGTTTTTAGAGAGTTTTGAATTTGTCAACTTTTGGGTCATTTAGAGCATAAATAGAGCCAGGAAACGCATTTGAAGTGAAAAAAATGTGATTTTCTTAAAACGTGAATATTTTGCCTAGATTTGTATCCTATTCGATAGATATCGACGCAGAGAGCACAAAAATGTATTTTTTATAAGTTTTGGTCAAGTAGTTTTGTTTTTAGAGAGTTTTGAATTTGTCAACTTTTGGGTCATTTAGAGCATAAATAGAGCCAGGAAACGCATTTGAAGTGAAAAAAATGTGATTTTCTTAAAACGTGAATATTTTGCCTAGATTTGTGTCCTATTCGATAGATATCGACGCAGAGAGCACAAAAATGTATTTTTTATAAGTTTTGGTCAAGTAGTTTTGTTTTTAGAGAGTTTTGAATTTGTCAACTTTTGGTTCATTTAGAGCATAAATAGAGCCAGGAAACGCATTTGAAGTGAAAAAAATGTGATTTTCTTAAAACGTGAATATTTTGCCTAGATTTGTATCCTATTCGATAGATATCGACGCAGAGAGCACAAAAATGTATTTTTTATAAGTTTTGGTCAAGTAGTTTTGTTTTTAGAGAGTTTTGAATTTGTCAACTTTTGGGTCATTTAGAGCATAAATAGAGCCAGGAAACGCATTTGAAGTGAAAAAAATGTGATTTTCTTAAAACGTGAATATTTTGCCTAGATTTGTATCCTATTCGATAGATATCGACGCAGAGAGCACAAAAATGTATTTTTTATAAGTTTTGGTCAAGTAGTTTTGTTTTTAGAGAGTTTTGAATTTGTCAACTTTTGGGTCATTTAGAGCATAAATAGAGCCAGGAAATGCATTTGAAGTGAAAAAAAAGTGTGTGTGTACATTATGTACACGCGATTGAAGTTTTACTTCTTACACCCTTAATAGGATTGTCAACTATAAAATTTGATGATTGATAAATATTATTGAAAAGTTGCCTGGTTTAAAAACCAGTTTTAAAATATGTAGGTACTACATTTCAATATTTTTCGTCAAATTTCAATTGATATTTGACAATCGCAATAGGGGTGTTTCTTAGTAGAGCTCAGTGTTTTGTTTGTTTTTGTTTAGGTACCTACCTGTTTACCTAACGAGTTTCATTCTTGCTAATAAATGCAATGAGGAATTTTTTGGATTTTATAGTTATTCAATATACAATATAGATAGGTCCTCATGTTAAAAATTTTCCATTTTCTTTTGGCCAAATTTACTCGAGGATTTGCCTGCAGTGAATCGAGTACATCTCTGGTTAGGATATCCAATTTCGGTGGCAATGGCTCTATTGATTCCTCTTGTTTAGACTTTGATGCAGATGGATTGTCACTCATAATGCGGTGATTTAAAAAAATTCACACTAAATTAGGTATATTTGAATAAATTCCATCTTTTTCAAATTTGAATTTCTAAAAAAAAAACTACACAAAAACAAACTTGTCACAATGACAGCTCCCGTTAAAACCTGTCATGTTTAAATGAACGAGTTCAGCGAAGGCATAAAAATGTACACACCTAAGGCCTCGCCTCCATTAACCTGGGCCTGTTTTCTTGAAATGTAGACCTGAACAGAATGCGTCGCTCGTGGTTCGGCGACTAAATTGACAGCTATCAAAAAATTCGCTTTCTAAAATCAACGAAGAATGAGTGAACAGAATACAATTGCGCGGCCAACTATCAAATTACCTATAAAAAAAGAAACATATTTTTTCGATGAAAAATTCAATGCTTAAAGCCTGGTACGCTGCTCGCGCTAAATTTTAGCTCCCATACAAATTATCGAAAAATTTTATCTCAGCTAAAATGGATCCCATACAAATTATCGATAACTTGTATGGGAATTTTATCTCGGCTAAAATTTAGCGCGAGCAGCGTACCAGGCTTAAGCCCAGAGGCGTTTTTTTATCCAGATAAGTAATAAAAAACACCTTTTCTCACAAATTTCATATTTTTGACAGCTGTTATTTAAGTTGAAGATCGACGCATTGGGCCTTACCAATAATCAAAATTAAAGCTCAGTTAAATATTTAACTGAGCTTTAAATATTTTTCCATACCAATAACCAATTTAATAGTTAGGTTAAGGGTTAACGCCACGTTAATTTTATAGTTGGGAAACTGAACTATAAACGCGCGTTTAAATGTAAACGCACGGTTTGTACTGTCATTTGACAGCAAAAAAAAACATTTATCACGTCAACAAGTTAAGCCTGGTACGCTGCTCGCGCTAAATTTTAGCCGAGATAAAATTCCCATACAAGTTATCGATAATTTGTATGGGATCCATTTTATCTCGGCTAAAAATTTTCGATAATTTGTATGGGAGCTAAAATTTAGCGCGAGCAGCGTACCAGGCTTTATTGAGAAAAATTAATAATGTTGGCGGCAATTAATTAAATAAGTAAATGGAAAAAATTTATTTGTTTATAAATATTTATCTTTTTATTAATAAATATTCATTACTTTCAGAAAAGGCTGAAAAAGAAAACTAACCCCCTGAATACAATGGTGTAGCTGTGGCTGTAGCTTGTAGCGCAAGTTGAAGAATTCTCAACTTTTTGCTCAGCTGCCGCCAACTTTTGTTGTTGTTTCCCTCGGTAAAATGTTGGCAGTACTACAAGCTACAGCCACAGCTACACCATTGTATTGAGTCAGTTAAAAAAAAACAGATCTGCAAATTTTTCATCGTCGTACTACCCGATAGATGAACTTTTTTTTATGCACTTTTGGCCTACTTGCTTGGGCTCCATTTTTTAACTTTTACAATCAAAATAAAAATATATGAAGGTATGTAGGTATTTTGTAGTTATCATTTTGTTCATTATTACATTACATGCAAAAAATGCCACTTCAATTATGTCAATTTAACAACAAATGTAATAGATCTGGTAATAGAAGCACAATAAGTTAAACGCGTGTTTATTTTGATTATTAGTACACACCCAATTTAACGCGACGGTAAAATTTAACCCGACGATACTTAAACGTGTGTTTAGTGATTCATTATTGGTAAGGCCCATTCTGTTCAGCTCTTAAATGAGTGCAAAAAATATGAAATGCTTAGAGAATATATGAGTAAACGCTAGGGACGACTTTTAATGAGTGAAGCCTGGTACGCTGCTCGCGCTAAATTTTAGCTCCCATACAAATTATCGAAAATTTTTAGCCGAGATAAAATGGATCCCATACAAGTTATCGATAACTTGTATGGAAATTTTATCTCTCAAGCCTGGTACGCAGCTTGCGCTAAATTTTAGCTCCCATACAAATTATCGAAAAATTTTATGTGAGCTAAAATGGATCCCATACAAACTATCGATAACTTGTATGGGATCCATTTTATCTCGGCTAAAATTTAGCGCGAACAGCGTACCAGGCTTTAAGCCTGGTACGCTGCTCGCGCTAAATTTTAGCTCCCATACAAATTATCGAAAATTTTTAGCCGAGATAAAATGGATCCCATACAAGTTATCGATAGTTTGTATGGGATCCATTTTAGCTCACATAAAATTTTTCGATAATTTGTATGGGAGCTAAAATTTAGCGCGAGCAGCGTACCAGGCTTAAGCATTGAATTTTTCATCGAAAAAATATGTTTCTTTTTTTATAGGTAATTTGATAGTTGGCCGCGCAATTGTATTCTGTTCACTCATTCTTCGTTGATTTTAGAAAGCGAATTTTTTGATAGCTGTCAATTTAGTCGCCGAACCACGAGCGACGCATTCTGTTCAGGTCTACATTTCAAGAAAACAGGCCCAGGTTAATGGAGGCGAGGCCTTAGGTGTGTACATTTTTATGCCTTCGCTGAACTCGTTCATTTAAACATGACAGGTTTTAACGGGAGCTGTCATTGTGACAAGTTTGTTTTTGTGTAGTTTTTTTTTTAGAAATTCAAATTTGAAAAAGATGGAATTTATTCAAATGTACCTAATTTAGTGTGAATTTTTTTAAATCACCGCATTATGAGTGACAATCCATCTGCATCAAAGTCTAAACAAGAGGAATCAATAGAGCCATTGCCACCGAAATTGGATATCCTAACCAGAGATGTACTCGATTCACTGCAGGCAAATCCTCGAGTAAATTTGGCCAAAAGAAAATGGAAAATTTTTAACATGAAGGGGCTCATATTGAATAACTATAAAATCCAAAAATGTAAGTCCTTTATTTAATAAAGTCAACATTATTTAATTTCAAGTCCTCATAGAATTTATTAGCAAGAATGAAACTCGTTAGGTAAACAAAAACAAACAAAACTGTTTGAAACCATGAGCACTAGGTGGAGCTACTTGCTAATCCTTTTGACAGTTCTTGTCAAAAAGCAAATTTTCACTCCACCGCCGTAAAAGAAGTAAAACTTCAAAAATGTGATTTTCTTAAAACGTGAATATTTTGCCTAGATTTGTATCCTATTCGATAGAGATATCGACGCAGAGAGCACAAAAATGTATTTTTTATAAGTTTTGGTCAAGTAGTTTTGTTTTTAGAGAGTTTTGAATTTGTCAACTTTTGGTTCATTTAGAGCATAAATAGAGCCATTAAACGCATTTGAAGTGAAAAAAATGTGATTTTCTTAAAACGTGAATATTTTGCCTAGATTTGTATCCTATTCGATAGATATCGACGCAGAGAGCACAAAAATGTATTTTTTATAAGTTTTGGTCAAGTAGTTTTGTTTTTAGAGAGTTTTGAATTTGTCAACTTTTGGGTCATTTAGAGCATAAATAGAGCCAGGAAACGCATTTGAAGTGAAAAAAATGTGATTTTCTTAAAACGTGAATATTTTGCCTAGATTTGTATCCTATTCGATAGATATCGACGCAGAGAGCACAAAAATGTATTTTTTATAAGTTTTGGTCAAGTAGTTTTGTTTTTAGAGAGTTTTGAATTTGTCAACTTTTGGTTCATTTAGAGCATAAATAGAGCCATTAAACGCATTTGAAGTGAAAAAAATGTGATTTTCTTAAAACGTGAATATTTTGCCTAGATTTGTATCCTATTCGATAGATATCGACGCAGAGAGCACAAAAATGTATTTTTTATAAGTTTTGGTCAAGTAGTTTTGTTTTTAGAGAGTTTTGAATTTGTCAACTTTTGGGTCATTTAGAGCATAAATAGAGCCAGGAAACGCATTTGAAGTGAAAAAAATGTGATTTTCTTAAAACGGGAATATTTTGCCTAGATTTGTATCCTATTCGATAGATATCGACGCAGAGAGCACAAAAATGTATTTTTTATAAGTTTTGGTCAAGTAGTTTTGTTTTTAGAGAGTTTTGAATTTGTCAACTTTTGGGTCATTTAGAGCATAAATAGAGCCAGGAAACGCATTTGAAGTGAAAAAAATGTGATTTTCTTAAAACGTGAATATTTTGCCTAGATTTGTATCCTATTCGATAGATATCGACGCAGAGAGCACAAAAATGTATTTTTTATAAGTTTTGGTCAAGTAGTTTTGTTTTTAGAGAGTTTTGAATTTGTCAACTTTTGGGTCATTTAGAGCATAAATAGAGCCAGGAAACGCATTTGAAGTGAAAAAAATGTGATTTTCTTAAAACGTGAATATTTTGCATAGATTTGTATCCTATTCGATAGATATCGACGCAGAGAGCACAAAAATGTATTTTTTATAAGTTTTGGTCAAGTAGTTTTGTTTTTAGAGAGTTTTGAATTTGTCAACTTTTGGGTCATTTAGAGCATAAATAGAGCCAGGAAACGCATTTGAAGTGAAAAAAATGTGATTTTCTTAAAACGTGAATATTTTGCCTAGATTTGTATCCTATTCGATAGATATCGACGCAGAGAGCACAAAAATGTATTTTTTATAAGTTTTGGTCAAGTAGTTTTGTTTTTAGAGAGTTTTGAATTTGTCAACTTTTGGTTCATTTAGAGCATAAATAGAGCCAGGAAACGCATTTGAAGTGAAAAAAATGTGATTTTCTTAAAACGTGAATATTTTGCCTAGATTTGTATCCTATTCGATAGATATCGACGCAGAGAGCACAAAAATGTATTTTTTATAAGTTTTGGTCAAGTAGTTTTGTTTTTAGAGAGTTTTGAATTTGTCAACTTTTGGGTCATTTAGAGCATAAATAGAGCCAGGAAACGCATTTGAAGTGAAAAAAATGTGATTTTCTTAAAACGTGAATATTTTGCCTAGATTTGTATCCTATTCGATAGATATCGACGCAGAGAGCACAAAAATGTATTTTTTATAAGTTTTGGTCAAGTAGTTTTGTTTTTAGAGAGTTTTGAATTTGTCAACTTTTGGGTCATTTAGAGCATAAATAGAGCCAGGAAACGCATTTGAAGTGAAAAAAAATGTGATTTTCTTAAAACGTGAATATTTTGCCTAGATTTGTATCCTATTCGATAGATATCGACGCAGAGAGCACAAAAATGTATTTTTTATAAGTTTTGGTCAAGTAGTTTTGTTTTTAGAGAGTTTTGAATTTGTCAACTTTTGGGTCATTTAGAGCATAAATAGAGCCAGGAAACGCATTTGAAGTGAAAAAAAATGTGATTTTCTTAAAACGTGAATATTTTGCCTAGATTTGTATCCTATTCGATAGATATCGACGCAGAGAGCACAAAAATGTATTTTTTATAAGTTTTGGTCAAGTAGTTTTGTTTTTAGAGAGTTTTGAATTTGTCAACTTTTGGGTCATTTAGAGCATAAATAGAGCCAGGAAACGCATTTGAAGTGAAAAAAATGTGATTTTCTTAAAACGTGAATATTTTGCCTAGATTTGTATCCTATTCGATAGATATCGACGCAGAGAGCACAAAAATGTATTTTTTATAAGTTTTGGTCAAGTAGTTTTGTTTTTAGAGAGTTTTTAATTTGTCAACTTTTGGGTCATTTAGAGCATAAATAGAGCCAGGAAACGCATTTGAAGTGAACAAAATTTAATTTTCTTAAAACGTGAATATTTTGCCTAGATTTGTATCCTATTCGATAGATATCGACGCAGAGAGCACAAAAATGTATTTTTTATAAGTTTTGGTCAAGTAGTTTTGTTTTTAGAGAGTTTTGAATTTGTCAACTTTTGGGTCATTTAGAGCATAAATAGAGCCAGGAAACGCATTTGAAGTGAAAAAAATGTGATTTTCTTAAAACGTGAATATTTTGCCTAGATTTGTATCCTATTCGATAGATATCGACGCAGAGAGCACAAAAATGTATTTTTTATAAGTTTTGGTCAAGTAGTTTTGTTTTTAGAGAGTTTTGAATTTGTCAACTTTTGGTTCATTTAGAGCATAAATAGAGCCAGGAAACGCATTTGAAGTGAAAAAAATGTGATTTTCTTAAAACGTGAATATTTTGCCTAGATTTGTATCCTATTCGATAGATATCGACGCAGAGAGCACAAAAATGTATTTTTTATAAGTTTTGGTCAAGTAGTTTTGTTTTTAGAGAGTTTTGAATTTGTCAACTTTTGGGTCATTTAGAGCATAAATAGAGCCAGGAAACGCATTTGAAGTGAAAAAAATGTGATTTTCTTAAAACATGAATATTTTGCCTAGATTTGTATCCTATTCGATAGATATCGACGCAGAGAGCACAAAAATGTATTTTTTATAAGTTTTGGTCAAGTAGTTTTGTTTTTAGAGAGTTTTGAATTTGTCAACTTTTGGGTCATTTAGAGCATAAATAGAGCCAGGAAACGCATTTGAAGTGAAAAAATGTGATTTTCTTAAAACGTGAATATTTTGCCTGGATTTGTATCCTATTCGATAGATATCGACGCAGAGAGCACAAAAATGTATTTTTTATAAGTTTTGGTCAAGTAGTTTTGTTTTTAGAGAGTTTTGAATTTGTCAACTTTTAGGTCATTTAGAGCATAAATAGAGCCAGGAAACGCATTTGAAGTGAACAAAATTTAATTTTCTTAAAACGTGAATATTTTGCCTAGATTTGTATCCTATTCGATAGATATCGACGCAGAGAGCACAAAAATGTATTTTTTATAAGTTTTGGTCAAGTAGTTTTGTTTTTAGAGAGTTTTGAATTTGTCAACTTTTAGGTCATTTAGAGCATAAATAGAGCCAGGAAACGCATTTGAAGTGAAAAAAATTTAATTTTCTTAAAACGTGAATATTTTGCCTAGATTTGTATCCTATTCGATAGATATCGACGCAGAGAGCACAAAAATGTATTTTTTATAAGTTTTGGTCAAGTAGTTTTGTTTTTAGAGAGTTTTGAATTTGTCAACTTTTAGGTCATTTAGAGCATAAATAGAGCCAGGAAACGCATTTGAAGTGAACAAAATTTAATTTTCTTAAAACGTGAATATTTTGCCTAGATTTGTATCCTATTCGATAGATATCGACGCAGAGAGCACAAAAATGTATTTTTTATAAGTTTTGGTCAAGTAGTTTTGTTTTTAGAGAGTTTTGAATTTGTCAACTTTTAGGTCATTTAGAGCATAAATAGAGCCAGGAAACGCATTTGAAGTGAACAAAATGTGATTTTCTTAAAACGTGAATATTTTGCCTAGATTTGTATCCTATTCGATAGATATCGACGCAGAGAGCACAAAAATGTATTTTTTATAAGTTTTGGTCAAGTAGTTTTGTTTTTAGAGAGTTTTGAATTTGTCAACTTTTAAGCCTGGTACGCTGCTCGCGCTAAATTTTAGCTCCCATACAAATTATCGAAAATTTTTAGCCGAGATAAAATGGATCCCATACAAGTTATCGATAACTTGTATGGGAATTTTATCTCAGCTAAAATTTAGCGCGAGCAGCATACCAGGCTTTAGGTCATTTAGAGCATAAATAGAGCCAGGAAACGCATTTGAAGTGAAAAAAATGTGATTTTCTTAAAACGTGAATATTTTGCCTAGATTTGTATCCTATTCGATAGATATCGACGCTCAGAGCACAAAAATGTATTTTTTATAAGTTTTGGTCAAGTAGTTTTGTTTTTAGAGAGTTTTGAATTTGTCAACTTTAGGTCATTTAGAGCATAAATAGAGCCAGGAAACGCATTTGAAGTGAAAAAAATGTGATTTTCTTAAAACGTGAATATTTTGCCTAGATTTGTATCCTATTCTATAGATATCGACGCAGAGAGCACAAAAATGTATTTTTTATAAGTTTTGGTCAAGTAGTTTTGTTTTTAGAGAGTTTTGAATTTGTCAACTTTTAGGTCATTTAGAGCATAAATAGAGCCAGGAAACGCATTTGAAGTGAAAAAAATGTGATTTTCTTAAAACGTGAATATTTTGCCTAGATTTGTATCCTATTCGATAGATATCGACGCAGAGAGCACAAAAATGTATTTTTTATAAGTTTTGGTCAAGTAGTTTTGTTTTTAGAGAGTTTTGAATTTGTCAACTTTTAGGTCATTTAGAGCATAAATAGAGCCAGGAAACGCATTTGAAGTGAAAAAAATGTGATTTTCTTAAAACGTGAATATTTTGCCTAGATTTGTATCCTATTCGATAGATATCGACGCAGAGAGCACAAAAATGTATTTTTTATAAGTTTTGGTCAAGTAGTTTTGTTTTTAGAGAGTTTTGAATTTGTCAACTTTTGGGTCATTTAGAGCATAATAGAGCCAGGAAACGCATTTGAAGTGAAAAAAATGTGATTTTCTTAAAACGTGAATATTTTGCCTAGATTTGTATCCTATTCGATAGATATGGACGCAGAGAGCACAAAAATGTATTTTTTTATAAGTTTTGGTCAAGTAGTTTTGTTTTTAGAGAGTTTTGAATTTGTCAACTTTTAGGTCATTTAGAGCATAAATAGAGCCAGGAAACGCATTTGAAGTGAAAAAAAATGTGATTTTCTTAAAACGTGAATATTTTGCCTAGATTTGTATCCTATTCGATAGATATCGACGCAGAGAGCACAAAAAATGTATTTTTATAAGTTTTGGTCAAGTAGTTTTGTTTTTAGAGAGTTTTGAATTTGTCAACTTTTGGGTCATTTAGAGCATAAATAGAGCCAGGAAACGCATTTGAAGTGAAAAAAATGTGATTTTCTTAAAACGTGAATATTTTGCCTAGATTTGTATCCTATTCGATAGATATCGACGCAGAGAGCACAAAAATGTATTTTTTATAAGTTTTGGTCAAGTAGTTTTGTTTTTAGAGAGTTTTGAATTTGTCAACTTTTGGGGTCATTTAGAGCATAAATAGAGCCAGGAAACGCATTTGAAGTGAAAAAAATGTGATTTTCTTAAAACGTGAATATTTTGCCTAGATTTGTATCCTATTCGATAGATATCGACGCAGAGAGCACAAAAATGTATTTTTTATAAGTTTTGGTCAAGTAGTTTTGTTTTTAGAGAGTTTTGAATTTGTCAACTTTTAGGTCATTTAGAGCATAAATAGAGCCAGGAAACGCATTTGAAGTGAAAAAAATGTGATTTTCTTAAAACGTGAATATTTTGCCTAGATTTGTATCCTATTCGATAGATATCGACGCAGAGAGCACAAAAATGTATTTTTTTATAAGTTTTGGTCAAGTAGTTTTGTTTTTAGAGAGTTTTGAATTTGTCAACTTTTGGGTCATTTAGAGCATAAATAGAGCCAGGAAACGCATTTGAAGTGAAAAAAATGTGATTTTCTTAAAACGTGAATATTTTGCCTAGATTTGTATCCTATTCGATAGATATCGACGCAGAGAGCACAAAAATGTATTTTTATAAGTTTTGGTCAAGTAGTTTTGTTTTTAGAGAGTTTTGAATTTGTCAACTTTTAGGTCATTTAGAGCATAAATAGAGCCAGGAAACGCATTTGAAGTGAACAAAATTTAATTTTCTTAAAACGTGAATATTTTGCCTAGATTTGTATCCTATTCGATAGATATCGACGCAGAGAGCACAAAAATGTATTTTTTATAAGTTTTGGTCAAGTAGTTTTGTTTTTAGAGAGTTTTGAATTTGTCAACTTTTGGGTCATTTAGAGCATAAATAGAGCCAGGAAACGCATTTGAAGTGAAAAAAATGTGATTTTCTTAAAACGTGAATATTTTGCCTAGATTTGTATCCTATTCGATAGATATCGACGCAGAGAGCACAAAAATGTATTTTTTATAAGTTTTGGTCAAGTAGTTTTGTTTTTAGAGAGTTTTGAATTTGTCAACTTTTAGGTCATTTAGAGCATAAATAGAGCCAGGAAACGCATTTGAAGTGAAAAAAATGTGATTTTCTTAAAACGTGAATATTTTGCCTAGATTTGTATCCTATTCGATAGATATCGACGCAGAGAGCACAAAAATGTATTTTTTATAAGTTTTGGTCAAGTAGTTTTGTTTTTAGAGAGTTTTGAATTTGTCAACTTTTAGGTCATTTAGAGCATAAATAGAGCCAGGAAACGCATTTGAAGTGAAAAAAATGTGATTTTCTTAAAACGTGAATATTTTGCCTAGATTTGTATCCTATTCGATAGATATCGACGCAGAGAGCACAAAAATGTATTTTTTATAAGTTTTGGTCAAGTAGTTTTGTTTTTAGAGAGTTTTGAATTTGTCAACTTTTGGGTCATTTAGAGCATAAATAGAGCCAGGAAACGCATTTGAAGTGAAAAAAATGTGATTTTCTTAAAACGTGAATATTTTGCCTAGATTTGTATCCTATTCGATAGATATCGACGCAGAGAGCACAAAAATGTATTTTTTATAAGTTTTGGTCAAGTAGTTTTGTTTTTAGAGAGTTTTGAATTTGTCAACTTTTAGGTCATTTAGAGCATAAATAGAGCCAGGAAACGCATTTGAAGTGAACAAAATTTAATTTTCTTAAAACGTGAATATTTTGCCTAGATTTGTATC